>NC_027754.1:44522129-44543979 GCF_000695525.1 Brassica oleracea var. oleracea
AACTACTAGGAAGAAGGAAGGAAGTTTCCGCGGCCTCGACGACCCCTTTTACTTTTTCCTCTTACCGTTTTCCATTCCATATCTTGAAACTTTTGAAGTGGTTTTATTGGTCTTCCACCTCGTGACATGTTGAGGTTTGCCGTAGCATCACTCATATACCCTCTTTCATCATCTTGCTCATTACAAGCAATTTGAATGACAGAAGGGCTGTCATGTACCGAAGAGTATGGAGGGACCAATGAATTGTCCGCTGAAACACCGCTGGCCTCAAGGACAATAACCGGGGATGGAATTTCTTCCATAATAGGAGCTTTAGTTGGAGCAGATTGAGTGTCTGCTAATGGTGATGAAGTGGAAAGAGAGTTGGAGCCATTGGCTATATGTGCCTTGGAGCAAGTGAGGTTGTTTACTGGAGAAGAGAGATTTTTCAGCTCAACACTCAATGGTTGTAAATGTCCCAAACTCAGATCCAAAGTCACTTCAGTAAGTTCTTCTCGTCCTTCTTCAGCTGAGACCAAACCCGACTCCAGATTCTCAGCTTGCAACACCAATTGATCGGATGGACCATTAGACTGAGCTAGTGCCTTTTCCATTTCTGGCTGAGTTTTTCCAGCGGAAGAATCCTCATGCGTGGAACTTTTTTCCACATTCAATTGAACAGCTGGGAGTAGACATCTTTTCTCCTTGTGTCCCAAATGTCCACATCTGCCACAAACACTTGGAATCCATGTATATTCAACATCCACCAGACAAAAGTATAACTTCGTCACTTCATTCAAGTCAGTGACTTCTGAAATGGGGTTTATCGCGATCGGTTGATTCTATCGATTCCTTAAAACGTTGGTATGAAATAACCCAATAAATGCCTAAAGACTCACTAATTTAAAATAGCCCAACAAATAAATATCAGAGTAGAAAATATTCAAACTAGATTAAATTGGAAACGACTTTAACATTTCGTTCTCCATGACAAAGTACATCGGCCAATCCAGTTACCGTTTTGTTTGACCGTATAGTTTGATGGATATGTTGGCAGCAAAGAAAAAATCCAGTTCAAGAGGTATTAATTACATTATCTCTGTATCAGTTGATTTAAAGAGTCGCCGTAGTTCAATAGTGTGCTAAAGACTTAACTAACTTCTTAGGTCTCGTATTCTCCCCTTCTCTAAAATTCCATTGTACAGTTTGATAAAGGTTGTCGCATTTACACTTTGATATATTACAAGTAAATATGTAGTGAATTAGTGATGCATGTGATAAGAAATGCTTATGAGGGTGAGTAATGTTCAGGATTCTCCTTGTGTGACTATTGCACTGATGATTATAGTAGTTTTGTGAAATTGAATCAGAATGTTCCTTGTACGTCCATTATGATTATCATAGCTTTTAGAACGACAAGCAATGACAATTGTTCATTTGTTTGACTCTTGCACCAAGTTTACTACAGTTGCTAGTTTTCCTATAAAACAATATAGATCTAATTATCATCCTACCATAATCAAAATTGTTTTTGTTTGTTTGCTTGCTTGTTAATGCTTTAAGGTGACAAATCTTTGGCTGTTAAATTTTCTATTTTTTATTTGGAGGAAACAACTACTCAAAAATAAAAATAAAAATAAATTTTAAACAAAAACCAAAAAGAAAAGAAAACGCTATAATCATCCTTACGTCTAAATAGTGTCATTAGACTTCCACGAGTTTTATTCTTCCATGGCCATGAAAAGCACAAGCGGCATACTCCACGCTAAGTTTGGAAACAATGGAAATGTTATGATACCTCCGTACCAGCCGGCGAACAATATCACTGCAACATTAACAAGGATACCTATGACCAGCATTTGCTTCAGCTTTTTTAGTTGCTTGAGTCGGTTCACGTAGTATTCCATGTCGTAGTCGGAAAAAACATGCCCCCTCTCCTGCAATTTTGTTTCTTTAATATAAATTTTGTTTTTTTACCCCAGGTTAAAAACCAACTATCAACTAATTATTCCAAGAATGGGGACAACTAGATGATATACAATCAAAATTTATAACCAGGAGGATGATACTAACACAAACTAATAACAATCAATAGAATCAAAAACCTCAAATATAGCCTTAAGATAACTCACCCCAAGAATATCAAAACCTACGTTAAAACTTAGGAAACAAAGAAACTCATGGACTCTTCCCTACACCTAATTAAGATTCAATTTGATTAAAAAAAAAAAAAGAAGTTGTCGTAGCCTCTAATGATGGAGTCAAACAAAGAGAAAATATCAAACCTCATCCTCCTAGTAAGGGGAAATCCACTTACCATAATTAACCTCAAAGTCTCTCAGAAATCCCACAATATTAAGAGTCTCTCAGCTGAAAAACAACATATTTGAAAGAAAATAATCAGGAATAACTTCACAAATCTCATAAAAGAAATATTAAGCGAGACAACAAAATCACATAGTAATTTACAAGAAGATTAGGGTTTTGGAGGAAACTAGTTTCCCGGCTTATGATAAATAAAACTGTAGGGCTTTTCTGCGCGTGTAACTATATATAATGTGTATTACATATATATATATATATATATATATATATATATATATATATATCGGCTCTTTTTAATCCTTTCTGTGTTAGGATAATGATTATATTTAGTCAAATACATATAGAAACTAAAGAGGCTTTATACATACTAAACAACCCAACTAGAAAATAAAAAAAAATCCAATTTTATAAAGAAAAATATAAGAAAAAGAAGAGAATATAAGATTATATATAAGTTCGACCATGTTAACCTCTAAATTATCATTACTTGTCACCCACCATTACCAACACGACCTTTATCTCATCAACATTACTCGTGATCGTGAAAGTGACAATGTTATGCTACGCAGAGAGCCGTGTTCATTTTGTAAAGTAAGAACAATGTTGTCTATATATGCTCGTTTCATCCCTTCTCGAAGCTAGACAATTTCAACTATATAATTATTATTACGATAGTTTGACTGATACTTATATTTCTATATATGTTTAGTTCTTTACTCTAGTTCTTTGGGTATATGATGTGGAGAAAAGTTAAGAAATATCGTCTAATTAATATGTTACACATTCATGAAATAATATAATAATATATCAATCTTTTACAAAAAACAGCAATGAGTTTATACATTAAATCACCAAAGAATGCAACAAATCAAGAATCGTAGGTATGGAAAAGGAGACATATATAGTGAGAGATATGCATACGTTGATAATTAATTTAACATAAATTCCTCAAGGGTAAAATTATCCGGAAACCCAAAGTCGAAGAAACTGCTGGAGTTGGCTTCTGCTTCAATGCTATTTTGTTGTGGCGTTGACATGAGTGACTCTAAGTCAAAACTCTCTGACAAAGGTGGTAATACATCTTCATGACTGACCTCAAGTCTTGCTTTCATGAAAGGATCGAAAGATGAAGTTTCGTTGTTTGATACTGGAGTTGTACACTCGGCTTGTAGCTGAGAGTCTTGAGACGACACCGTTGTGATTGGAGTTTGAATATTTTGGTCTAGGTTCGGTGCGTAAATTGGATTAAAGTCTTGGAGAGGTTGTTGAGGGGGCAAGAGAAGAGAGGCCAACCTCAATACATCAGGATGAAGCAGAGACGATGCATGTGTTGCTACTGATGAAAAGTTTGGTTGATTGATAAGTGCCGCTAAAAGTGAGGAAATATCAAGAAGATCAAGGCGTGGGGAGTGAGTAACAGGGTCGATGCCACTCCTTACAAGTCGCTTACGGATGTGAGTATTCCAATGGTTTTTTATTTCATTATCGGTTCTTCCTGGTAGACGAGCTGCTATTGCGGACCACCTATAATCCATGAATTCAATTAGTGATGCATGATTAAAATATAGTTTATGTTATATTAAATTATGGGTCAATGCGTATGAATAATAATAGTTTAGTAGAGTTGATGGTCTAACTGTTGAAATGTACTGTCCGCATGCATATGCATACGTACACCCTCGCCTTTTTCATTAATTAATATACCAAATTTGTAGCTAATGGATCTCAAACAACTTATGGTGTAAATGAGGCTTACTTGTTTCCCATAACACTGTGTAGCTGAATGATAGTTTCTTCTTCCTCGAAAGAAAATCTTCCTCTCTTGATGTCTGGTCTTAGATAATTGGTCCAACGAAGACGACAGCTTTTTCCACACCTTTGGAGTCCTTTAAGTTGTACAATACGACTTATAAGTTTGATTCAATTATCGACTGAACATAATCTATTAGGACAAAACTATATATATTAATAAATCATATAATAGGTTCATATATACTTACCAGCATTTTTAGGGAGGGTACGCCAATTGCCCGGACCATGAAATCGAATATAATCGATGAGTTTCTGATCCTCCTCAGACGTCCATGGTCCCTTCTTCACTCCATTCTTATCACAACAAGGTGATCTTCCCATCTTTATTTCGTAATTTCGAAAAATATATATAGACAGATCGTAAGAGTCTAGTAACAGTTTGGTTCTCTTGCAAAAGGATCGAAAAACCAAAAGGAGTTTCTTAAATTTGAAAAAGAGGACTTGGGTTTTATAAATATCAATGCGCAGGGTGCACTCATACCTTCTCCATTTCATTCGTTTATATAGGGATGTGAATGCAAATCACTTAATTAACCTGGATGAGCCAAGGTCAATTCCACTTGGCATAGGCCTGATGTGCCAAGTGCCTTTGAGCCACAATATTATATTCAAAAGTAAATAAGACCGCATATATTATCCCCTATTGTTTTCAATAACTTTATATTCTAGAAGCGTTCCACGTGATAGTATATGCTGTATATTTTTTTGTCAATATTGCACTGCATTTTATATAATTTTTCATGTAACTTGGATTCTGTCATGTATATTTTTGTTCAAAGGTTTTTCAATGGATTCTGTCATAATTTATGGATGTACTTTTGGAGTGCATATAATGTACTCCTGTTCATAGAAAAAGTAATTGGACTAAGAGATTAAAATAGACCTTGTGGGAGTAACTATTCGTCTGTGAGTAATTTGGTTCACCTTAATCCTTGGTGAAAGTTAGAGTTAAGAACATTGTTGACTTTGCATGTTAATATATTGTTCAGTTGACTTTACATGCATGTTTGGTTAAAGAAACTAAAAAGTATGAGAATATATGTTACATTGAATTTTGAAACCAAAAAGCGTATAGTTTCAATGGGTGAGAGAGTGAGGACGGTAAAGTAGTTGGGTAATCTTATCAAATACGCACAAATCTTTTTCAAATAACGTGTTAATGTCATGTGCCTTGTGCTATCAAAATTGATCATAACGAGAAGGCGAATTACAAATTAACTTTTTACTTCATGCAACTCCAAGTAAAATACTAACATAGATTGCTTGTGAAAGGGTCTCTCCGAACAAGCCATCCACGTTGACAATATTAAAAAAAAATTTGAAATGCACATCAATTGAAGCTTTTTGTTTGTTAAATTGTAGGTGGGAAGCTGTGCAACCAACTTTGAATTACATATCCCCTTAACCGGTTAACCCAAGAACCACAGATTCTCCGAAGTTCACACCGAAGCTATTGTTTTATATAATATGCTCTCTCTCTCCTAACTAACGATGTGTAGGTACATGAATAATGTGACACGTGGAAAGAGTCGAGTTGTGGAGTTATCGTTTCACTTCTTTAGGTTAGGTTTCTGGATTGGTCAGCGTTATAGAGATACGATGCTGATGTCAAGTCAAAGATTGTACCAAGTCATCGCAATGGGAGCTTCTCGAAAAAGGCCTATGTGCTACTTAATGGGCCACTAATCAGCTTAATCCTCATATTGTAATGGGTTTCATCATATGTTTAAATGAGCCCATGGTAAACGTTTTGCGACAAGTCTATTGCAATTTGTAGTGTCCGAGTTTGTGGTTCTTTTTCATTCTCTGCATTGGTTTATATATAGAACCGGTTGAGAAAAATATGTTATCACTAAGATATTTTTGAACAAAATATAAAGTTTCATTAAGCTGGCGTTGCCATGATTATACTATGAACTTTTAGGCCTGGCCGGCTGTTAGATTTAGGAGATTATAAACAGTTTATTAAAAATTTCAACTAAAATTCTTTTTTACAAATTTGGAGATTTTTTTACCTATATTAATGTAATTCTTTTCAAAAAATTTAAAGGGCTATTGTTCGTTCAGCTTCACACATAACCAACCATGTTTTTAGCTATCAAATCGATAGTATACTTCTCCACAAAAACGTGCTCGCAAGCATTCATTGGAGGACATATATATACAGTACAAGATTTATGAAAGATTAAAATTATAAAATCTAACAATAACAAATAAATAAATACTAAATATTACTGCATAAAAATGAAAATAAAGAAAGTAGCATGATATATAATTCTCACCTTTTAGTAAAAAATATAAATTCTTACCATTCGTATTTATTATAAGTTAATATTTAAAAAGATAAGAAACATATAAAGACAATGGATTCCATGTCAATGCTAACTAGATATGCATGCCAATTATGGCGTATGCAGTGCACAAAGGTCACTAATGAAAAATAAATACAATAAACAATGTGCCTTTTAATTTAAAACCGCGTCCTAGTTACCTTATTAACCAAATTAAACTAAAACAGAAAAATAATAAAAGGAAACCCTTTTTCAATAAAAGGAAATCTTGATAGAGATATCTTCGGGATCTTCAATACTTAAATATTAATCTTCCGAGATTCTTTCATATCCCTCCAGACACAAAAATATTATATTATACACTTTTTCTTTCAACACCCTCAGAAAATCTAATGGTATGATCCCACACTTTTCAATTGTCTTTTTCATGATTAGCGTTGTCGATTTTTAAAATATCGAATGTGTTCATCAGTCACAGGCGAGCATTGAAAAATATGAGGCATTATCAGATTTTTTCAAGAAATTTTACATTCCATCGTACGTTCTCTCGCCTGAAGCCGAGGCTGTGGCGGTGCCAAGTACTCCACCTGAGAGCCCGATTCTCGTATTTATCAACTCCAAAAGTGGTGGTCAACTCGGTGGAGAACTCATTCTTACCTACCGTTCTCTTCTCAACGACAAGCAGGTCTAAACCATACACTATTAATTTACTCAATTGTATAAAAACTAGGTTCATTATTCGTTGATTTAGAAAAAAATCATAAAACTTTGGTTTCTCAAATACGCTAGTAATCGAGAAAATGTGATGAATTTGTATTGATTCTCCATTGAGAGTATGGAATCCTATATTTTATTAGTACATAGTCATATTATAATATATGATGAAAAAAATAAAAAATAATATATGATTTTTTAATTAGGATATACTATTATATTTTGATCATAACAAGTTTGTTGTTCAGGTTTTCGATCTTAACGTAGAGACTCCGGATAAGGTGCTACAGAGGATCTATCTTAACCTAGAGAGGCTAAAGCACGATGCTCTGGCTTGCAAGATTAAGGAAAAGTTGAAAATAATTGTGTGTTAATTCTTAAACCATCTTTATGGAGTAATCAGTCGTAATTAATAAAGTCGTGAGGTTGAGTTGTGTGTTTAATCAGGTTGCAGGGGGGGATGGCACAGCTAGTTGGCTCCTTGGAGTTGTTTGTGATCTTGAGTTATCCAATCCACCTCCAATTGCTACTATCCCCTTGGGTACAGGAAATAACCTTCCATTTGCATTTGGATGGGTATGTTACATATACATTAACATGATGATATCATACAGTATGTATATGTTCTTGTCTTACTATGATCCCATCTGCTCATCTTCAGGGTAAGAAAAATCCTGGAACAGATACGTCTTCTGCGGAGTCATTTTTGGCTCAAGTGATTAAGGCCAAAGAGATGAAGATAGACAAGTACATACTTTACATATCATTCTTCTCCAGTTATTAATTCTTTTTTTTTCATTTTGGGTTGACATGTATGCGTTTTATATCTCAATTAAGTTGGCACGTACTTATGCGGATGAAGTCTCCCAGAAAAGGCTCTGGTGATTCTATCGAGCTACCACCTTCTCTACATGCATTTCGTCGTGCTTCTCCATCAGATCAAGCAAATATGGTAAGACACTCTTCTCTTGCGAACCATCTATTTCTTTTCCTATTATATGATCATTCAACAAATTGTTTTGTTTTATTTTTACAGGAAGGTTACCACACATTTCGTGGGGGATTCTGGAATTACTTTAGCTTGGGTAAGAATTTTTCTCATTGTCATCTGAAATTCACTTATCTGTTTTCTCTACAAAAGTGACTTGCAGCATATGTTTCCTTGACTTGTTAGCGTCATTAATCAATTTTATTGCAGGGATGGATGCTCAAACATCTTATGAGTTTCATTCTCAGAGAAAATTACATCCTGAAAATTTTAAAAATCAGCTAGTCAATCAGGTTTACATACTTTTCTCTAGAAGCTTTTAGTGGAACAATCTCTTCATATTTCTTGTGATAACATCTTGTAGTGTAAATTATACTTAGGTACATGACAAGTAAATATTTCAATTGATTTCATGACGTTACAGAGCAGATATTTAAAGCTTGCTTGCAAACAAGGGTGGTTTTGTGCCTCTCTTCTTCACCCTTTTTCACAGTGAGTAAATTTATGTGTTTTAATTTTTTACTCTCTTTATATGAGTTTTTGTTTTCCTATTTGGCTTTGTCTCCAAAAACCTTGCAAATTTGGAAACTCTAATATTCTATGGCGTTGCTGCAGTAACATAGCTCAGCTAGCACAAGTTAAGATTTGTGACAAAAGTGGCCAGTGGAACGACCTTCACATTCCCCAAAGGTAACTCTAATCAAATTATATACAGTACTGATTATATATATTCACGCCATGAAAAAGGTTATAAGAGGCTTTTCTACAAGCATATGAATCCACATGTTAGATTGAGCTGAGATTTTAGTCTTCTTTGTGATGTACCTCTTTTGCTGATCCATACCCAAAATAGACTACATTGTCCAAGTTATACTGAAGTAACTTAACATTTACCTTTGTTCTGGCAGCATCAGGTCCATCGTATGTTTGAATCTTCCTAGCTTTTCTGGAGGACTAAATCCTTGGGGAGCACCAAATCCCAAGAAACAATATGATGTAGGTTTTAACATTCTCTTCATATTGCTTCAATAACCCTAATACAAATAATGGTTTTTTTGTGATGTCTCAACAGAGAAGCCTGACTCTACCATTCGTAGATGATGGACTCATCGAAATCGTTGGTTTTAGAAATGCTTGGCATGGTCTTGTTCTCCTCGCTCCAAAGGGTCATGGAACAAGACTTGCTCAGGTAAATATTAAGTGACAGAAATCAAACAAACTGTGAATGAAGCGCATATTTTAACTCGTGTGTGTATATATAGGCAAATCGGATTAGGTTTGAATTTAAGAAAGGTGCAGCCAAGCATGCATACATGAGAATGGATGGAGAGCCTTGGAAACAACCACTGCCTCTTGATGATGAAACTGTCATATTAGAGATTTCACATCATGGTCAGGTGAACATGCTTACAACTGAAAATTGCATGTCCAAAAGCATGTATGAGTCTTCACCCAAAGTCCGGTTTAGCGATGATGGAACTGAAGATGAACCATTAGTGGCTAATTGTGAGGAGTTTAGAAAGTTTGGTGCAGCTGATACATTTAAGATTCCCAGTGATGCTTTTCTTCCTATTTCAGGAGGATAAATGATTTTTAAAAATTCAAAAATATAAAATTTAAAGTTGTTTATATTTTTTTTTATCAACTGATAATGATATAATTAAATTTTTTTAAAAACCAATAAAGTTTGTTGAACTATTATTTGTTTAAAATAATTAATATATTAATCAAACTTAAATTTGTTAAAGAGAAAACTGAAAAAAGCTATTAAATTTGAAAGAGAATATCTATTATTTTAGTAATCATTTATGTCAGATTATTCGTCCATTTTTATGCCACATCTGACATCTATGTTTCCAACCAATGTAAATTAATGAAACCACGTTCCCATACAATGATCTTGATTCTTGAACAAGAGGCAGAAGTCAATATAAATTCTGGATACAATGTGAGGATGCTAACTTGTTCAAATGCAGAAAAATAAACTTGTTCAATGCCATGAAACAACTCGATTAAACAACTAGGACATCTGTATATGAAGCAAAATCAGCAACACACAAAACTGTCTCCATCCAAATACCAATGAGTGAAACCCTAAACTATAACCTAAAATGTGAGACTTTATGACCTTATTTAAAAAAAAAAAAAATTCTCATGGACAAGAAGCAGAGGAAGAAGATGAGCATTGTGGAAAGTGAGAACTGTCCAAACCATCCCAAAGAGGACTCTCAGGACCCCCATCCCAATGTAACCGCATTGAGCCACGCCTCAGCCATCCCATCCTCTACACCACCATCACTCACGGCTACTTCATTGCTTCCCAAGTTAACCTTGTTTGCCTGCAGCGTCTCGGGTTGTTTCTGATCCAACGAGCTTGACGCATCAGTTTCATCATGCAGCTCAACTTCCTTATTCACAAAATGCTCTGGAAAATTAAGTGTGGCATTATGACTCCTCAGTATAAAAGCTTGATAGGCCATGGCAGCTTCTTCAGCTGTATCAAAGGTACCAAGCCAGAGACGTGCTCTCTGCTCCGTGGCTTGCGTATCTCGGCGACCCATTTTCCCATTGACGTTGCCTTACTCCTCTGGTTGCGCTGTACGGCTGAACACTTTCTTGGTTCATTCTTGGGCTTAGATTCAACGTGTCGCTCCAATACTTGGCCATATACTGCTGCTTCGGCTGTTGAGGACTAATCGAGATCATTTGATTCTGGCCTTGCTATCCGAAGTGCTGCTGTTGTTGATGTTGAATGGTTGGATCGAGAGTAAAAGGGAAACCCACCAATGGATCAGAAGATGAAGAAGAGGAGAATGGTAAATAGGGTTTAGGTCGATAGATCTTGAGGACGTCGTGGAAGAAGCTTCTCCAAAAGAAGGATCCATAGTTTTACCTTTGGTGATACAAAGATTGAGCTCCTCGTCAAAGTCCATCTTTGTGTTTTTCCTTTCCGTTACCATAATTACAAAAATGAGTTTTTCCTTAAAATCATATTTTCTCGCAAGTGGAGTTTTCACTGAAATCACAAAAATGAATTTTTTTGCCACACGCAAAACAAAATTTCCTCTAAAACCCTAAAAATAGGTTTTCTCATCAAAAATTCAAAGACAGGCTTTCTCGTTAAAAACGTAAAAACAAATTTTCTTACCGAAACAAGCTTTCTCGCCAAAACCATAAAGTTAGATTTTCTTTCCAAAACTGTAAAAAAATCAAATTTCCCTCCAAAACCAAAAAATTAAGGGGGATGTATTCAATTTAACATTTGATGTGATTTGATTTTTAATGGAATTTTAGATGATTTCAATAAGTTGCAGAGATTTAAGTGATTTTTGTTAAACTACTCTAGAATATCACCTAAAACTATGGGATTTGGGTTTTAATTTTTTTAACTAAGAAATCCTACCCAAACACCCTAAAATCACCTAAAAACTTTAAAACTCCACAACTTAAAATATTTTCAATAACAGTGGATTTCAGAATACTTTAAGAAATGTCAAATTCAATTACAAAAACGTTCTGCCACCATAATGACAAATTTTAATTTATGACAAGAAACATCTTAACCAAGAACCATTTACTTTTTATTTGGATTTGACGAAATGTGATAAATAAAATCTCATAAACAGATTTCATTTTTTAATTATAAATTTTCTCTATTTATTCATAAATATTTAATAATTTTAGTTACATTATGTATGGTCAAATAAAATTTTATTTTATACATGATTTAGTTGTTTATAATCAAAATGCAAGTTTTAATTATATTTTAAGAAGTTATATGAACCGTCAGGAGTCAACAGATCAATCATTGACCTGCTTCACTAGGTTTGTTAGAATTGTTGTTTTTTTTTTTTTTTGTTGTTGATGCTAATATTTAGTTGTTACAGTTCCTTAAGACTTCCTATATAAAGAACCTTCATCATTGTTTCTTCGTTCTCTCCGCTCTCTCTTTTTTCACTCGGAAAAGAAAAACAAGTGTCAAGTTAACAAATTCTACCGGAATCCACATCCACAACAAGTTTCTCCGTCGTCCTTGGAATCGAGACTCACGAACAACTTTCTTCTTTGGGTCCTTATTCTTTTGATAATTTACATTTACACACAAAACTTTAGAATATGCAGAACCATCTTTTTGAATTTATCCCAAACTTTCGATGGAGCATTCCAAACCTAATCATAATTGTACAAAGGCCGCTCGTCTTTGTATTGCTTTCACCAAATTTCATAAGTTGCAGAAATAATCTTGTGACTTCACCCCAATCTTTCAATTGTGCAATTTTGAACCCTGTTATATGAAATTACACATGTAAATGCAATATATACACCCAATATGCAATCTATATTATCTAGCGGTTGTGTTGAGGAGGAGTTTATAAAGTTTGATGCAGCTGATACATTTAAGATTCCTAATGATGTTTGATATCTTTTTGTTTTGAGTCAATTTGGCCAAAATCCTAAAAGAAGTTAGTAATTAGCAAACTACCTATAGCAAAAATATTGGGGTCTTTGAATTGCAACTAGGAGAATGTAAATGACCAGACAGTCCTCCTGTCGATTAGATAATGAATTAGACTAGGATGTACGTAGATTAGAAACAAAAAAAATCCTTATTTGAGGGGGAATAATAATCATTAAACTGGGTGTTTCAAAAAAAAAAAAATCATTAAACTGGAATTTATCTCCCTCCCTAGTTACGTGAGGTGAGGCTCCCCCTCAATTTTTTTCAAAAAATAATAATAACCCCTCACAAATATCTTCTTCACCACGATGAGGTATGTTTTCAAGTCAATGGCATGTTTTCCTCAACTCAGTTCCAATGCATGATTCATGAGACCAATATCTGTATTTTGAACTAAGTAGATAAGTATCATCTCAATATATAAACAAGATGTATTGAGTTAGCCGGATAGTTATTAATATAGCAGCTAATATTACATTTAGCTAATAAATTATTTGTTACAGGCTATTAAAAGTGTTAGTAATCTAACGTTAAATTTGGCAGATGTTACATAATGTGGTTTGATATCATGTTTTATAAATTGTTCAACATTAAAAACGCTATTATATGTGCTTTATTATCTGTCATTAGTATGTGTTATGTCTTATGTGTATAAACTTCTAAAATAAAGTTATAATGGATAATTAAATAGTTACACATTCTTAGATATGTTAACCCTATAGCAATGAATCTCATAAAGTAATCTAAAATATCAATACAAAACAAAAAGTAAAATTTATGTTATTATATAAGTTGGCAGGTTACCAAAGAATCTTAAATATTAATTAAAATATGCATGTAAATGTATGTTAAAATTGTTATATGCTATAAATTATGGTAGTAGTCTAAAAATGAATTTTAAAGCTAATTAAAAGGGTTTACTAAAAATTATACATGGCTAAAATCTTTATTGTATCAAATTAAATTGTTGGAAACTTTCAATATTATATTTAGCACGTAAAGAGTATTCTTAACAAGTTAAACAGCTATAAAAATCACAAATTATAAAGTTTGGAACTCTCTGTTAATTGGTTCATAACTAGGTAGTAGATCGTTTTATCTATCAAATCACTTGATATTTATGCTGTAACATCTTCTCAAATCAAATGAAATCTGCGGTTTTTCAAAACAACATATAATTCTTCTTTACTCTACATTTACGTTCTTTTTCTATATCCATTTTTGAACATGAAATCTGAGGTTTTTACAAGCAAAATGAAAATGAATGATGATTACAAATTAGGAGAGAGTTCAGAAACACAGATACATAAGTTTGTGTTATCTTGATTTCTGTTATTCTCCATTATTTTGATTTGTATAACAGAATTTTGATAGTGATTCTTGTGGAAATAGGAGATAAGGAAAGAGTTCAGACAAAGAGAAATATGCCAACTATAAATTTTGAAAGTGTAGATAGATTTTTTTTAAAGATAGGAGAGATACATAAACACAATCTTTAGCCAGGGAAAAACATTTTCCTCGAGTCCTAAGCCCTAACAAATGGAGTTAAGTCAAAAACAAACTGATTACAAACCAACATAACTGAATTGAATCACTATCTAAAGCCCAACAATGGAAGATCATTCTAGTACCACCAAGCTTTACTCCATGCAACTTCGAGAGAGAGAGAGAGTAACCAAGTACCACAAATATAACAGACTCCTCCAATAGTGAATAAGCACAGTCAGTTTAAACCATGAACTTAAAGATTCTAAACACCCGGAATGGCTGAACAATTGCAGGAACATGAACCATGATCAATCATCCGGAAGAGGCAATATCAATAAGGAATGACTTGGCCAATAAGAAAGCCAATCTCTTGAGAAGAGACACGGAGCGAGCCGATCCAAAACCATGCCAATCTCATCTCGAGAAGCAAGACTTGAAAGGAAACGAAAATTGACTGAATCAAAAGAGACCAACAATGGAGAAAGGAAACTTGAACCCGGGAATAAAAATCCATTAGATGGATAGAACACAAAATCTGCAGAAGATGGAATCAATCAGAGGAGAGATTTCGGCCAGGAAGAAGGGGAAAAACAGAACCACCCCAAACTGCTGGCCAGATCTAAGATTAGATCTACACCGATGATCAAGATGATCCGGAGCCACATGCAGCAGATCCATCGAGAAGACAACAAGATTAAAAGAAAGCCTCCTCAAACAGATACATCTCTCAGACTGCTTGTATGTGTATTCACCTAATTTCCCTATAATCCTTGTGTAGAGTGCAATTACTCTTTTGTTTTCATAAGATAAATAAAAATTCGGAAACATAGATTTTAAAGTTGTTTATATATATTTTACTAATATAATTATTAATTTTTAAAAGACTAAATAAGTTTGTTGAACTTATATTTGTTTAAAATTGTTAATATCTTAATCAAATTTTATCTTGTCAACATTATTAAAATTATGCGTCCTTTTTATGCCAGTTATTTGTTTCCAACCAATGTAAACAATAATGAAACCAAGCTCCCACACAAAGATCTTGAATAAGAGGCAAAAAAATAAAAATTCCAGATACAATGTTGTAGATCATAAAATCTACACTAAGTATTTGATAGTGATCGGAAGTTTAATCTGGGGAAGAAAAGATGATGTAGGCAACAATATCTTTATAACACAACGATGTAATCCGATTCCAGTAGGCAAAGATGGATTTTATTGATGAATAAGATCTAATACAATAAGTGAAATAAGATCGAACGTTACTGCTCCGCGATCTTTGGACCTTTGAATCGATCTCTTCAAGCTCGTCGGAGTCGGGCTTCTTCATTGGTCGCGCGGCCCTAGTCACTTAGGCCCAGTTACCTAATTGACCAAAATTGGGTCCAACAAATGTGATGGTGCTAACTTGTTGAAGTGCAGAAAAATAAAATTGTTCGGTGCCATAAAACAAACTCGATGATCAAATAGAACATCTATTTATGTAGCAAAATCAGCAACACACACACATAAAAATGATAAACAATATACTAATGGAAATTTAGGGGGAATACAGTATGGTAGATATAAATAGAATGATGAAAGGAGTGGGAGATCACAAAAACTGTCTCCATCCAAATGCCAATGAGCGAAACCCTAATCTAAAACCTAAAACGTGACCCCTTTATGACCTTATTCAAAAGTAAGGTCTCATGGGACAAGAAGCAGAGGAAGTAGACGAGCATTGTGGAAAATGAGAACTGTCCAAATCATCCCAAAGAGGACTTTCAGGACCCCATCCCGCTGTAACAGCATTCAACCATGCCTCAGCCATCCCATCCTCTACACCACCATTAGTGACGGCTTCTTCCTTGCCCTCCAAGTTAACCTCGTTTAGCTGCGGCGCCTCGGATTGTTTCTGATCCAACGAGCTTGACGCATCAGTTTCATCATGCAACTCAACTTCCTTATTCACATAATGCTCTGGAAAATTAAGTGTGGCGTTGTGACCCCTCAATATAAAAGCTTGACGGTCGTATGCCATGGCAGCTTCTTCAGCTGTATCAAAGGTACCAAGCCAGAGACGCGCTCTGCTCCGTGGCTTACGTATCTCTGCGACCCATTTTCCCCACTGACGTTGTCTTACTCCTCTGTACAGCTTTGTTGCGCTGTACGGCTGAACACTTTCTTGGCTCAGATTCAATGTACCGCTCCAATACTGCTGCTGCGGCTGTTGAGGACTAAACGAGATCATTTGGTTCTGGCCTTGCATTGTCTGGTCGTGTTGTTGAACGTATCCGAAGTGCTGCTGTTGTTGATTTTGAATGGTCGGATCGAGAGCAAAAGGGAAATAGGGTTTAGGTCGATGATCAGTATCTCTCATCTTCTTGATAGATCTTGGGGACGAAGAAGCTTCCCCAAAATAAGGATCGGTATTCTTACCTTTGGTGATACAAAGATTGAGCTCCTCGTCAAAGTCCATCTCTGTGATCACACTTTTTTTGCCAAAACAGAGAGAACAAAAAGAAAACCTTGACGAGAAAGAGAATATTGTGTTTGCTTTTGTGTCTATTTACAAGAGAGGGATGACTCAATGGTCTTTATATATGAGAGTTAGTTATAAAATATCTCAGCTTTCGGTCTATCTCATCTTTTTGGTGTTACTAGAATGATTCCTTTGCTTTCACTCTAATTCATATATTTTTTTTTTTAAATTAGCATATAAAAAAAGAGAGACGTTGACACATAAAAACACAACACGGAGGATACAAAACCATTAACGTCCGTGCAACTATGTGGCAGTCTCTGTTTTTTGGACGGTGAATACATTCATTCATCTAAATGCGACAAGTCAGAAGCTCTAAATGATAAGATTAGTATAATCAATAATCAAGAGATTACAGGAGGTTAATGCAAATTGAAACGATGATGGTGGTTTTGGTAATGGTCGGCTAGTCGCGGCTAATTAAGGATAACATCCCCACAAGAATTACCAGTTTTATGTCTAACTTATTGATTCGACCCTATAAATTATTTATTTATTTATTTACTTGATTTGATTATATAGTATTCACTCCTCCGGGTCGGTGATTGGTCAAACCCAGCTTTCACTTTTTATGATTTTTTGTTCTTTTCTCCACCGCTGAAAGATACTCGCAAAACCGACCAAGTCCTTCTTCTTCTTCTTTTTGGTCTTAAACACCGACCAAGTTTGAAAAAATAGATTTTCACGTTTGTTACTTATTTCAACATGTTATCTTACGTGCATATATATATGCTTGATATGTTCATCAGAACTTATAGTTGCAGATGGTTTGAAATATAGAGAGAGATGTCATGTCGAAATCAAAATTATTTTTTGGAATCTATAGTTGTTATAGGAAGCTTTTAGTTGGGAATAATAAATTAATAAAAGGTGGAAGTGTAGTGGTAGAAAAATCGGAAACTTGAGGTAAACTTGTCTTTCTTTTACTTTCATCAAAAACACTTGTATTGCTTGTTGTAATAATATTTTACACTTTAGCTCTATAAGAAGCTTGGTAATTAGGCGATTCAATTAGTGCTAGTCTAGCCTTTAATCCCTATTAGCACGAATGCTGTCACAATTTGGACTTTGTATACAAGCAAAATCACGAGAACCGGCGTTTATACAAAACAGAAAAGCCATAAAACATTAGAAAAGAATAAAATGTATTATGCCCATAATCATACACACCCAAAACCAAATCTAAGATGAAAACATTTTGAAGAAAAAGTCAGTGCATGTTGTTTTCTAAGACTTCCAAATGTTGTTCAACGTTATTGATATCTCTAGCTACTCTTAAACACACAAAACTAAATAGATTGTTAACCAAGACTCAATCTAAAAACACTATGCTGTTATTAGAGATGATAAGGAGTAGTGGTGAAGTAGGTGAAGTCATGGTGGTGGACCCTTAGCTGCTTTAACCAAGAATCTGCTACGCTCAAAAGGGAAAGCAATCTATCATTGTCGCATAGTCTCCCTTGCGTTTTGTAAGTGGCCATCCCAAATGCACCAACACTTATCCTTTCCCTCTTCTCTTTCTCCACATCTGTTACAATGACACCAAAAATAACAAAAGGAGGACTATAGAAATGAATGTACTATATAAAATATACACATCCCCGAGAGGGTAGTGAAACTGCACCTTGGAAAGATGAAGAAAGTGTGTGGTAAGTGAGGAAGCAAGTAGACAAGTCCTTTATGCTTCGGTTCATGGGGATGTGATAGATTGGATACCTATAACACAACCAACATCATAACCATTTTTACTACGTTGATCTTAATTTTTTCTTTCTGTAACCACACAAAACAATAAGACATTTGCTAAAAGAAGGCGGACCAAGCAACAGCCATCCAACTTGCAGGAGACAGATCAACACTCCTCAATGACCACAAGCCTGCATGCCTTTCTCCCAACCCTTTGATCTGAAAGTAGACAGATATTTTATTCTAAAATGATAAACTATTACATGCCACTAGGAGTCGGAGATAGAGGAGAAGAGCAAACTTTATCCATGAGAGGGACCCGAGAGTAAGGAGTACATCTCTCGAAATACTGCAAGTAAGAGTAACCGAGACGATCGAGAGGTTCTTGATGATCCACTCCTTCCTCTGACGACGACCATCCTTCCCATCTCCATTCCTCGCTACACGTCTCGCTCCCTGAGTCCCCAGACTCAGTCTCATCCCTCAATAATCATCATGGCAGCAACATCTTAGATGTGTTTATGTTTCTGACAATGGACTAAATATATATTACCTTAGGGTAATAAGAGCAGAATGAGAAGTGAAAATCTGGATAGCAGAGAGGTAAGGAACGTAGTATTGGACCAATGTCTCGCCGGTTTCCGACAAGATGGGAACACCTGCACCGTATGCGCTCCACTCGTCGAAACAATCCCAAAAATCACTTAACCTGAAATAATCAACGCTCTCGCTCTCCGAAGGGTACCACAGACGATTCAGGTTCTTGATCTGTGTCTGCCAAACACACAACTTTTAGATCATGTAACTCAGAGAGTTAATTAAGGAAGAAGATGACGTTGAACGTAAAAGCGTGGAACCTTTGGGAGGGAAAGCGAAGGGACGACTGGTGTTGTGCAGCGAAGGAACCGGTCCAGGTTTGATTCGTTTTCATAACACATCATTTTCCAAGAAAACAAACAAAAAAAGAAACTCAACACAGAAAAAACAGAGAAAAGAGGTAAGAGAGAGTCTTGTGGTTTTCTCTTTCCCTGACGCGTTTCAAAGAGCTAAACTTTCGGACAAAAGTGTGTTTCTTTTTGTAATGATTTGCTTTATAGGACGAGCGTTTGAGACTTTCACGGCAATGTCAGAAAACAGAGAGATCCAGGGAAGACTCTGTTTTGATTGAAAGGTTATATATACTTTTGAAAAGAGAGTTGTGAAAATAGGTTATATATAAGTTTATGTAACCAAACTCTCTCAATGTGACTCATTCTTCTGAAGCAGGAGGATGCATTGGTAGATTTACCTGTCCCTCTCACAACTCTCCACCTTCTCCATTTTTTTTCATTTTTTTTTTTGGTTTCTCCGGATAAGACTGAGTTTGTTTTGGTAATTGCCTTGTTGTATAGTCCGTGAACAAGACCTAGAAAAAACAGAGCTTTTTATGCTTGAGATGACATCTTCCACAAGCCAAAAAGTCTCCTACGGTTACATCTTGAAAGAAAAGAAACGAGATCGATCACATTTTACTTGGAAACAAGAGAAGAATCTAGGTTAATCAATCAAATTATACTTTTGTTTTCATAATTCATATGGTGAAGAAATTATCATTTAACAAAAAGAAAGTACATGTGTGACAGGATCAGTCGGCTAATGTTGTTAATTTATTTACAGTACAAGTTTGACCTATTCAAATAGTACGACATGGGCATTATAAACATACGGAAAGACTTTGACTTTTGTTGGGTTTTTTTTCTAATTAAAATTGTACATCGCTACTCACGTAAATCATGTAATAAATAAACAAACTTATTATAAAAAAAAAGATTTGATCGGAGAATGAAACTATAGTCTATAGAAATGGTCAAAAATTGAAGGGTTGCATTATCTTTTTGTTTACCAACTTTGAAAGAAAAAAGAAGTTATCAAACTCTTTGGACGCCGTCGTCTCTCCCATTTAAATCTTCAGAATCACAACTTGCTTTTGAGAAGGAGAATAGATTCTACTGACTAGAAATCCCATCAAGTTATTTACACATTTCTCAAGATAATTCTTTTAAACTAAATTTTTTTTTTAGACTATGTGTTTTACATTTTTATGTATTTTTATTCATTATTTATAAATTGTAAACTTTAAGAAAATAAGTGTAGTTATTTAAATACTACTGATTTATGGAAAATAGTTAAACATAAAAAACGATACATCTATAGTCAAAAAAATTTAAATATATTTCTAGTATGTATAAACCAAAAAATACATCATTTAAAAACAAATAGAGTATTAATTAGGCATTTGTGGCGAATGGGGGTGACTGATCATGCACTTATGACTTACCTCAGCCAATGTAAAGATGTCACCAGACTTTGCAGGCTCTCTTTTTGGCAAATAAAGAACTTGTTAGTTTTCGTTTAATGTACACACAATTAGCTTGAACCATTTCATTCTATAAAGAAACCCCACACTATCTATTCCTCATTTCCTCCATAAACCAACAAACATTCAAGCTCCAACTTTATCCTCCGTTAACACAACAATGGCTTCTCCTCTGCAAACACTGATTGCCACAATGGCTATGCTAAGCCTGGTTATTGGATGTGCAGAGAAAGTAAGTGGAATGCGTTACATTCCCAACTTCTTCACTACCGGTGAGACAAAACACTCAGAGTTTCTTGTGAGCATTGCACCCCAACCATCTGGTCTCATCCCTAGATTAGGAAGATTCTTGCTGCCACCCCAGCCTAAAAGGCCATTCCATCCTTACAACGATCCAATTGCTGCTGCTCCAGCCTCTTCTTGTGGAATCCCTAGTAGTTTTGCCCCACACCCTGGATATGGAGCTTCCGGTCCAAGCTCTAGAGAAGATGAAGTTCCACCAGTGCCACAACCACTTGAACTCGTCAACAAATAAGCATTTGCTAGACGCACAAGGGTCGACAATCTTGGTATCGTCAGATTCCTTCTTCTGGTTTACACAACAAGTCTACTAGCCATTTCATCACTCATATCGCTGTTATCTCTCTCTCTCAATAAAGATATATATTATAAAAATAATGAGAATGTGTTTCCAAATAACATGTTAAGACTCCACACTGCTGTAAGAAACAATATGCAGACGAGGATAACAAACAAAGTTGATAGATACATAGACTACCTCAGATGAAGATCGATTCGAATTTCTCTTTATCTACTTCCCACACTCTATAGCAACCCATAAAGAACAAAGAATGTTCACCACATAAGTTAACCTATTTGTTTTTTTTGGAATATGAAAAAAGACAAGTCTTTACGTAGTCTGTGTTGGAATGAAAAACTTTATAAAGATGGAGAAATTATTTAAGTGTTTGAAGAGAAAGAACATTTGTGAAGAAGAAAGATTTTATAACTTAGAAGAAGATTTTTATTACTTGTTACAAACTTAGATACTTCTTGGTGATACAAAATGAGAAGAGAGTGGAGGTATTTATAGCCTCCAAAGTACAAAATATCTTACATATTTTAATCTTAAATCTAGAGAATTCTACTAAAATATCTAGATAATCTTATCTTAATTATCTAGATAATTCTACCAAAATATCTAGATTTTTTTATCTTATGGAGGTGG
>NC_027754.1:44545421-44546082 GCF_000695525.1 Brassica oleracea var. oleracea
TTCTTCAAAGTTCATAGGCTCGCAATCCGCAAATAGACAAAATAGAGTAAGATTGTCTTGATTTTCGGTTACCTCGTAGATGTCTTGTAGACTTCTAAAACATGGAATCCTTTCACTTGAGCTTTCATCTCCTTGAAAACTTGTTGTTGGTGAAGTTGGTGGTGTAGCTGGCTCTTCTCTTGGTTGCACCTCATTCTCTTCTTCAAAGGATGGAAAGAAGTTGTAGTCTTCATTATTTGATCTCCAATCCCATTCTCCTTCTTCATCAAAGATGACATTCCTACTAATGATTGTTTTCTTTGTTTCAGGATTGTAGAGCTTGTAGCCTTTGGAGTTAGCGTCATACCCAGTGAAGATGTACTTCTCACTTTTATCATCTAGTTTGCTCCGCTTTTCGTCTGGACGGCTTTCTTGCTTTTGTCTCCGACTCCTTTGGAAAACTCATCTTGAATTGCTATCCAAGTAAGCAACCTTCACACACTTGATTTGGATGATTGATGCAAGGTAATCCTTTCACCATTTCTTTCTTGGAAAGTAGCTCTAAACCTCCAAAGTTGAGATGCCCAAATCGAAGAAGCCAAAGCCAAGATTCCTCCTTGTAGCACATCTTGAGGCATCGTGCAATGTCATTTTGAATGTTTAGGACAAACATTCTATTGCT
>NC_027754.1:44546161-44546509 GCF_000695525.1 Brassica oleracea var. oleracea
CTTTCTCTAAGAGTTGTCCTAGGCTCAAGATGTTGGTCTTCATGCTTGGAATGTAGTAAACGTTGGAAATGAATTGATGATCTCCATTCTTCACGCGGATGAGAATATTTCCTTTACCTTTCACCTCCATCCTCGATTCATCTCCCAAAGCCACATTGGTTTTCACCGATTCATCAAGCTCCACAAACATGCTTTTATTTCCACACATGTGGTTGCTTGCACCACTATCAAGGTACCACTTGTGAACCTCATTTGGTTCACAATTCTTGTAAGCCATCAATAGCATATATTCTTCCTTACTCCTTTCTTCAACATAGTTGGACTTCTCTTCAACTCTATTGTTGTTTG
>NC_027754.1:44546530-44575752 GCF_000695525.1 Brassica oleracea var. oleracea
AAACTTTCCGCAACTATAGCATTTGATGCTTGATTTATCGTACCTTGATTTTGGGTTTCCTCTTTCACGACCTCTTGATGTATTTTCTCCTCTTTGGTTGAAGTTGTCTTCATATGGTCTCCAACCTCGTCCATTTAAACCACGACCTCGTCCTGGGAAATTGCCAACACCACGTCTCGAGTGTTTTCGGCTACTTTCTTCCTTTTGATCAATTCTCATTTTGAGAACTTGCTCCACAATATCTTCTTTCTTCTTCTTCTTTTCTTCATAAGCTTGCAGTGATCCAAGAAGTTTCTCCATCGTCATAGTCTCCAAGTCTTTTGTCTCTTCAATCACGGTGACGATATGCTCAAATTTTGAATCCAATGATCTAAGAACTTTCTCCATGATTCTCACCTCATCTAACTTCTCACCATTTCTTTTTAGGTTATTAGTAACCGTCAAGACTCTTGAGAAGTAATCTGAGATGAGTTCTCCTTCCTTCATTTGTAATGCTTCAAATTCTCCTCTTAGAGTTTGAAGACGTACCTTCTTAACTTGTTCCGCTCCCTTGTAAGATGTCTGAAGCTTCTCCCATGCTTCTTTGGGTTCATTGAAGCCTTTCTCGACTATCTCTCACACATTATGTGCTCCTAGGATAGCCATCAGCCTAAGACTCCAATTGTCATAGTTGCTCTTAGTGAGCAATGAAACTTGGAAGGGAACACCATTGTTTGTTATTTTCAAAAGGAACTTATAGCTCTGATTCCACTTTGTTGGAATGAAAAACTTTATAAAGATGGAGAAAGTGTTTAAGTGTTTGAAGAGAAAGAAGCTTTGTGAAGAAAAAAGATTTTATAACTTAGAAGAGGACTCTTATTACTTGAAAGTTTCTTATAAACTTGGATTATTTCTTGATGATACAAAATGAGAAGAGAGTGGAGGTATTTATAGCCTCCAAAGTACAAAATATCTTACATATTTTAATCTTAAATCTAGAAAATTCTACTTAAAAATCTAGATTATTTTATCTTAATTATCTAGATTACTTTTATCTTAATTATCTAGATAATTCTATAAGAATATCTAGATTTTTATTTTAAGGAGGTGGATGATATTTCTAGAATTTGGGCTAAGTTTTGGATCAAATGAATTGTTAGCCCAATAATATGACCCAAATCAAGTTTACTTTTCAACAGTCTGAGTGTACTTATAACAGAACAGTGTCTTCTATCGGCTTTGCTTTTGCTTTTGCTTTTACTTTTACTTTATGAAAGATCGGCAAAGATTTGGTTAATATTATTGTACATTACCTAATTTACAATTCAAAACGTGGAAATCAAAATGAATCAATCAAAGCATCAGTTAATGGAAGTAGAGAGTGAGATCAGAGAAAGATGAAGCATTCCATAGACACATCAGGCTCCCTCACAGCTACATCTTCTTCTTCCTTCTTTTCCTCTACAGCTACTTCCTTCTTCACCTTCACTTCTGCTCCCTCCTTCTCCAGAGCTGCTTCACGCTTCTTCATGGGGCTTCTTCTTGCCGAACTAGGGCCACGAGTTGCCGGAGACCGTGACCGACGTCTTGGACCTTCTAGCAACCCGCTTCGTGGGAGAGGACTCGAGTCCACATTTCGCCGGTTGTGTGTAGGGTTTGGTTGGTTATATGGTCTCTCTCGGACAGCTTCCCCTGAGGCGAGTGTTGTCCTCTCGGAGATCTGGGGATTCTTCCAGACATGTTGCGGCGAGAGAAAGAAGAAGTAGAAGAAGGAGGAGGATGTCGGTGGAGTTTGCTGATAGCGTCCTCTTCGTCGAGGATGGAAGCAGCAGTTAGTGGCGGTTGAGAAACCGTGAGAGACGCTGCAAATGTCGGACTTGCTGTGAGAGATCTCTGGAGTCAGGAGCGACGGAGGAGGGTGCTGAGCTTCTGAGTCTGAGACTTCGGGTGGGGACAGGCGGAGCTGTGACTTTCCCGGCGCTCAAGCAGCATCCCATTTCTGTCTCTACGTTTCTTATTAAATGCTTTCCACACACTCTCTCTTCTCTCTTGTTACGTGTTATCCTTAATGGGCCGATCTGTACAGGTTGGCCCGTGCCTACTGTGGGCTCCCTCTATTCCTTCTTAGTCCGACGAAACCAATCTTTGTCTCATTGATACTATCGAGACAAAAAAGAAACAGTTCTTTTCTTCGTTCGTTGTAAAAGAAAAATCAAAATTCCATGCTGGTGGACAATATCTCGCTTGACAGTGACCCCTCATTACTGAGACATTTCAACACACAACAAGATTTTGTAAGAAAAAATGCACATTGCCTTGGATGGTGAATAAAAATAATAATATACACATGCAGTGTAAGAAAAATGCTGAATTAAATACTGAAAATCTCTTGTGCTACAAAGAAGCTGGTATTCGTCGTATCATATGTAACAATCGTGACAGACGGTTCCATTTGAACATCAAACGCTCAACCTTATATCATCGTCATTCTGGTAATTGAGGTTTATATCACATCAGTTTTCTTTTACTATGGGAAATAGATCCAAAAAAGTAGAGCTTAAAACGGCAAGGCCCATTAATTTGTACAAACCAAACCCAAAAGGAAAAATCGTACTACTGTTAGTGAATCTATACTCTTTTGGGCTAGGAGGAAAGAGTGTTTTGGAGTAAAGATGTTGACATCATTATGTGATATTTTCGAAGATACCAATGTATGTTTTTCTCTTTATATAAGACCGATCATATTGTGTGAATCCAGATAGTAATGTATCAACTGAACTAAATATAAATGAGTAGACCGAATATTCTTTGCTAGAATGTCGACAATACTATTCCATCTTCTTTCCATCTTATAAAAAAGTATACTTAAAGAACAACACATAATTCATATCTATGAACCTTCGGAACAGCCTTTCTTCTGGCTGATCTAACAACGGAGATAATAAGAATATGGCAATACTAGTCTCTTACTCCCTCCGTTTTTTTTATGTTTCAAAATAAATAATGTTTTCATATTTGAATGTACTTTTTAACTTTATCAAAAAATGTGTAACTAATTATATTTTATAATTTGTTTTGTGATTGATTGAATAATTTTTAATTTCTATTTTAATGATAACTTTTAGATAAAAAATAAATTTTTTAATAATTGTGTTATATTTTAAAATTTCACTTATTTTAAAATAGATGGAGTATTAGATTATTAAATAATCAGATCCTCCAACATAATAATATACACGTAGATATGCACATGACATTGGGGTTAGAGCGCGTTTCAGAATACCTAACAGACATAGATGTCAATGACGTCGTAACTTGGTTACTAGTAGTTGCTTTATAGTCAAATACTCCATTCGTTTCATAATACTTGATGTTTTGTAATAGTACGCAAAGATTAAAAAAATTACATTTCCCTAAAAAAATATTTTAAAAATATAATTTTAAAATCAGTTAATCAATTATAAAAAAAAACCGTAAAACCTAATTGGTTGAACAGTTTTCAATAAAATTAAAGTTAACCTTAAAATCTCAAAACTTCCTTAAAATCTCAAAACTTCATCTAAATTGAAACAAACCTTGTAAAACATCATCTATATTGAAACGGAGGGATTACATATTTTTTGATTAAAATGTGCACAAAAAAACATAGCTTTGATTAAACTTGTTTATTAAATTAAAACACACAAACTTTTAATTACTATCAATTAATCTTTAATTGAAAGAGAAAAAAGAGCCACTGGGGAGAAATGACTCGGTAACCAATGAACCCTAAGGAAAGGGAAGAGCCCAAGAATTTGCAGAACCTCCAAGAGTAAACAAAACAAAATGACTTCAAATCAAGAGTCGTGAACAAGTACAAAAAGGACCTGAAACACTTGATTCACCTTATTCCTCAACTCTTCTTCTACACCGCATCTCTCTCTCTCATATCCCTACACTGTTATTATGTTAGGTCACATGTGTACATATGTATGTTGGATGCTAATATATAATATCTATAATATAATAAAGAGGTCCCAATGTCCCTTGCACCCCCCCCCCCCCCCCCCCCCTTTGTTGGCCAGCTGCTAATTTGGCATCGGCCAGAATAAAAACTCACTACACTTTTCTTTACTTTCTTTGTACCCCCAGAACCCAAAGGCCAAAGGCATTCTCTCTCTCTTTCTACTTATTAATCTCTCTCTTCTCCCGAAAAGTCCCTTAATAAGCTTTTGCTTTGATATCAGATCTCTCTCTCTCAGTCTCAGCTTTTGAGATGCGTGCTCCTTTAGGGCTTTCCTTTTATACCCCAAAACGAGGCCTCTCCTTCTCTCATCTCTCTCTCTCCCCTTTCTCTCATACGCTATAACCGGAGAGAGGATCCCAGATGTCGTCGAGGTGCTAATTTGGCATCGGCCAGAATAAAAACTCACTACACTTTTCTTTACTTTCTTTGTACCCCCAGAACCCAAAGGCCAAAGGCATTCTCTCTCTCTTTCTACTTATTAATCTCTCTCTTCTCCCGAAAAGTCCCTTAATAAGCTTTTGCTTTGATATCAGATCTCTCTCTCTCAGTCTCAGCTTTTGAGATGCGTGCTCCTTTAGGGCTTTCCTTTTATACCCCAAAACGAGGCCTTTCCTCCTCTCTCTCTCATACGTTATAAGAAAGGGATCCAGAGAGGAGAAGAGATTGAGAGAGAGATGGCGAATATGGAAGAGATACAATGTGGGTCTATGTTGTTCAGACAAGAGGAGCTGCAAGAGATGAGTGGGGTCAATGTTGGAGGCGGTTACGTTGAGGTCATGTGTGGTTGTACGAGCCACCGTTACGGTGATGCCATTGCTAAACTTAGGGTTTTCCCCAACGGCAATCTCGAAATCACCTGTGAATGCACGCCCGGCTGTGATGAAGGTCTCTCTCTCTCTCTCTTTTGCTCTCTATCTCTGTCTCTCCAGTCTGTTTCTCCTGTTTTTCTGATGCTTTTGGCAAAATGGGTTTTGATTTATGTGCATGTTACATGTGAAAGTGTGTGTGAGATGTCTTCTACTATTTAAGGCTACGAGGGTTTTTACCCTTCGCTCTTACATCAACTGTTAGGTTGTGTTGTCTCTTCCTCTAGCTCTTCGAGTCTTCGTTTTCACACGGGTCTTTTGCTTTACTGCTTGTTCTCTGCTTAGCTAATATTTCATTCGGCTAGTAATTAACTAATAAAGTTAAAATCTTTAGCATGATTACATCTTATCAACATTTGGCTAGTAACTAGTAAATCTAAACTCTTTCTTACTTGAGAAACTAGCTACCATATGTCTTATTGATATTGTTGATAGAGTATGCTAAATCCATCCTTACAGAAAATTAAATGAATTTAATTTGCTTCATTGTAATGTACTAATGTCTAGGCTGTTTGCATCTTTAATGATGATGGGTCTCTTCTTTAGTGGCCTTGTGGTAGCTATATTGACATATGATATTCATTACTTGTTCGTACGTGTATTGTCTTGATTTTAAAGTTTGATACAAACCTCATTGCCATGGCAGCTTGTTGCTGCTAACACCATCTCTAGCGTTTAGGTATATATATACACATTTAGAGCTCTTTTGAGAAAAAAATGGTCTGACTTAAACAGTTTTGAGTGTAGACAAGTTAACACCAGCTGCGTTCGAGAAGCATTCTGGCAGAGAAACGGCTAAGAAATGGAAGAACAATGTGTGGGTTATAAATGGAGGCGAAAAGGTTCCATTATCAAAGACAGTATTGCTCAAATACTACAACGAAGCATTAAAGAAGTGCAAAAGATCGACCAAATCACAAGGTACCAAAGTATTCCATAGAGATGAGTTTGTTGGGTGCATAGAATGTGGTAAGGAGAGGAGGTTCAGGTTGAGGAGCAGAGACGAATGCCTCTTGCACCACAACGCAATGGTGGATCCAAACTGGAAATGCTCAGACTTTCCATATGACAAGTAGGTGTCCTTTTTGGTCATTGTGTTTATTATGCAAAAAATGAAATGGTAATATACTATCAATGGTGGTTGCAGGATAACATGTGAGGCAGAGGAAGAGAGAGGAAGCAGGAAAGTGTATAGAGGCTGCACACGTTCACCAACTTGCAAAGGCTGCACTTCTTGCGTCTGCTTTGGCTGCGAGTTATGCCGTTTCCCTGATTGTACTTGCCAGATGTGTGTTGACTTCACCAGCAATGTCAAAGCTTGAAGAAGAGTCTACTAAATAAAATTGTCTTGCATTTAAAACCTTGTTGTATTCTTAATTTCCAAAACTCTTATATCTATTCTATATTATCTGATGGGTCATTGAATGGAGCAATTGAAAAGGTAAAAAAAAAGGTGGATTTCCTAGAAGAACATGCAGACGAGCATGCTTTAGTTAGTGCATGTCTTTCATTTTGTATGGGCTGGTGGCGAAGGAAAAAAAAACTTTTTAATTAAAGTATTTCTTTATTTCGTTAGCTGTTGACAGCTTTGAGATGTCAATGGCAAACGTACCACGGTCTTGGAATATAGGACGATGCATCATGCATACTGTTCTCATACTAATCAAAGGTTTTGTTTTTAATTTCAACACAAAGACCCAAGTGAGGTAAAAGAGGTTATGAGAATAGAGTCCTCATCGTGTAGTCGTCTTTATAAACCTCTTTCAATAGACTCATCCTATATAAAAGGGCGAGCGAATAAAGTAGGATGATGCAGTAACAATAATCTAACCAAATGTACCTTCGAATGCGTCTACAATCATATGAATCAATCTACAAAAAAAAGACTAAACAAATCATGAATTGGGCCGTAAAGCTAAAGCCCAATATGGTTTAAAGGCCCAGTGCTGTAAACTCTGGCTAAGGCTATTCGTTTGTTCTCGGAAAAGCTCCAGGACGAGACGATGACGTCCTACGCTCTCTCTTCATCTTCCTTCTGCCGCAATTCTCGAATTCCGGCAATCAGTTCCTCCTCTCCCTCCCGTATTCCTCATCTTAATGTCAATAACAAGCTCACACTTGCTCCACCGCAGTTTCTGAACGCCGGCGTGAGCCTCCGCGGTTTCTCGGTTCCGGGCAAGTTTCCGATTGCAAGACTTAGGGTTTCGACAAGGTGCGAGAAAGAAGATACAAATAAGGGTGAGACAGAGGATGAGGCGGAGCGATTCGCGAGGCGAGAGAGCACTATGCCTGATAGATTCAGACACTTGACCAAAGAAGCACCCGACACTCCTGTTAGATGGCCCTGGTTTATCGGTACGTCACCGTTTCGAGCTCCCTCTAGAATCAGTAATTTTAATCTTTACATAGTGATTGTAATCTGAACTAGTAATGTAGTGATTTGAAATTGTTTCAGTTGTGCATAGACCTTGTTTGGTAGCTAAACTAGTGTAACAGTGTTCTAAAAATTAATTTTAACTATTTTTTTGAGCAACTTTTTAAAAAATCAGTTCGGTCTAATGAGTCCGCCTAATCAATAATCCTCTATAAAGCGCCTAATTATCTCGCCTAGCAATTTCTTGAACATGTCTAATACAATATTCGGACAGATGAAGTTAACGTTTTTGATGTTTTCTGTCTGCAGCGTTAGCGTTTCTTGTTTATGCGTGGAGAGCTGTCTTGTTTGAGCTGTCCAACTGGAGAAACACTGCTTTCGCCATCGTTAGATTCCTCGGAGACCTTTCGAAGTTCGCGTTGGCACTCGTCTTCCACTTTATAGGCGATCCCATCACTTCTCTCATCGCACTCGTGGAAACCGCAATCTACAGCGTCCGGGCCTTCTACTCCGGGATCGTGGCTTACACGCCTGTGAGAGAGTTAACCACTGTGATCCTTCTCGCATCATCCGTGCTTGCGATAGGAGAAGCGGTTGCGCCAAACTCCATCAGCAAGCAGCCGTATGTGGTAACTCTTGCGGGTCTGTTAGGGTATGCAGCTGTGCAGGGGTACATCTCGGAGCCGTTGTTCTGGACTGTCTTGGTGGGTTTGTATGGGTATTCGCGGTTGGTAAAGAAGAGGGACGATGTGACCTCGGCGTTGCCTTCTGCGGCTGTTCTGGCGGGTGTAGGGGAGCCGTGGGTGAGAGTGGTGGCTATCGCAGGGTATCTGGCTCTAGCTATGTATCATAATTCAACTAAGATGAGCTCATCTGAAGAAGAAGAGGGACAGAGCTTGAGGAAGGCACCACCTGTGCCGTTGTTGGCTGCAGCTTTGGCTATTGGCGTCAGGCTTGCTGCGAAATGGGCTGGTTACAGGCACTTGACTTGGATGATTGTTTAAATTCTATGCCAGTTAAAAACCAAACAAAACTAGTTTGTGTTGTACTTTGTAACCCTCTCTACCCACTGGTTAGTAATGTTTCTTTTTTCGCGTCGATTCATAGTTACGGCTCATTAAGTATCAAACTAAGCACATCTTAAGCCATTTCGACTTACAGCTAAACTGTTAGGGGCATTGCAAGGACCTTCCCTATATAATGGAGCCACCACTTCTTGATTCATCTCAGTATCTCTGTCATCTGCTTTTTTATGTTTTTTTTTTCTGATTATTGTTTTCAGATGCGAATGTTTATTTGTTGTTTTTGTGTGAATGCCTCACTCACCTTTTAGCTTGTTTTCGAGAATGCTCAACGAAAATAAATGATAGTCATAGAGGCAAAGATTGAATTAGTGGCGGTGTTTAATCTTGGAGCCACACTATCATATAGTCTGTTTTCTTTCTTATCTACGCTTTGAAGTTTCTCGGGTCCAGATCTCTGGGTTCGGTAGAGATTTGTGAATTATTAATATGATCATCTGGAACATGTGAAAATCATAAAATAATAGTAATAATGGCCTCTTTTGTTCTAAAGCTGGTTGAAAAAGATGCCTTGTCCCAAATATTGTGTGTGGACAGTTGGTTCATAAACTTAGCCTTGTACCAGATTATTGTTTCGCCACACAAGAACAAGCTAAGTATCCTTTGTCAAACTCTAATTTGTGTGTTTATCCATCTGAACTTGGGAATATTTTTAATCAGCACAGTTAATAATTGAGTTGCTTAAATTTTCTTATCCACAATAAAATAGTTGAAACTTGGTCAGAGATATCTCCCAACAAGTAGTCTCCTGGACTTTGTCCTCCAAGAATCATCAATCATCCCTCTCTTTTCTCTTCAGGCGTTTATAACCAAAAATGACAATACTTTCCTCTCTCCGAAGAGCTTCTCGATCTGCTCCACTTGCCTCTAAGCTCCTCCTACTCGGCACTCTCAGGTTTCACTTTTTTCACTTGTTTCCCAAAAGTCGGAAGGAACCTTTTTATGCTGTATAGTTGCGTTTTCTCAAATCTTCTTGTAACGCCCTTTATCTCGAGCCTTTATAATGACCCTTTATAGTGTTTGACTTAGGACAACGTTCTTGTTCTGTAAAATCTAATTCCTTTTTATTGACTTGGTTTCAAACCTAGACATGTGTTTCACAATCTTGTTGGTGTCCTAGGCACCACCTTTTTGGATTTGCACATTGAGAATGAGAAAGTGTTTTATTCTTTACACATTTGACATTTGCAGCGGTGGGAGTTTAGTGGCCTACTCAGATTCTAACAAAAAGGAGGAAGAGCAGAAGCAGAAGAAGAAGAAGAAAGTAGTTGTACTTGGCACTGGATGGGCTGGTATAAGCTTCCTTAAAGATCTTGACATATCTTCCTACGATGTTCAAGTTGTTTCTCCTCAGAACTACTTTGCCTTCACTCCATTGTTACCTAGCGTCACTTGTGGAACTGTTGAAGCTAGAAGCATAGTTGAGTCTGTCCGCAATATCACCAAGAAGGTATCTTTGAATCTTTGGTCTATCATCATCATCATCTGTTAAGCTTACAGACTTTTTTTAATCGGCAGAAAAATGGTGAAATAGAGTTGTGGGAAGCAGACTGTGTCAAGATCGATCCTGCCAACAACAAGGTTCACTGCCAACCAGTTTTCAAGGATGACCCTGAAGCAAGCCAAGAGTTTTCGCTAGAGTACGACTACTTGATCATAGCGGTGGGGGCGCAAGTCAACACGTTCGGCACTCCTGGTGTTCTTGAGAACTGTCATTTCCTCAAGGAAGTAGAGGATGCGCAGAGGATAAGGAGAGGAGTGATTGATTGCTTTGAAAAGGCGGTTCTTCCTGGTCTCACTGAGGAGCAAAGAAGGACAAAGCTTCATTTTGTTATCGTGGGAGGTGGTCCTACTGGTGTGGAGTTTGCAGCTGAGTTGCATGACTTTATCGAAGAGGATATCACCAAGATATACCCTTCGGTCAAGGAGCTTGTGAAGATTACACTCATTCAATCTGGAGATCATATCTTGAATTCGTAAGTCAAAAGACTCTATGGTAGCTTCTAGCCATGGGCATTCAGTTCTTGATTCGGTTTAGAGGTTTAGTATCTGTTTGGGTATTTAGAAAAATTAATTTAGTTATCTTGGTTTTCGGTTTGGTTCGGATAGCAAAGCTAAAAACCGGCTGATATCCGAGGTAATATGTTCCGCCGATTTTTTGGTTAATTTGGGTTAAAAATCAGCAAATTCAGGATTTTTTTTTGGATTAAATATCAGATTTTTTGGGGTTTTTGATAAAAACTTGATCATTCGGATAATTTTAAAAATATTTCAGATAAAATATATTCTGGTAATTGTGGATTTTGGTTTATAAATAATATTTTAAATTATTTAATTATTTTAAAACTAAATATAACTAATATTTATACATATATAAACTATATGATATAAATTCAGGTATCTATTCGGTTCTTAGTTCAGTTTTACTAGTTTTTTAGGTTCTAGAAATACATGATCCTGTGTTCGGATCCAAACTCGTACCGAACCTCGTTTTTCGGTTCGTTCGGTTTTTCAGTTCCGGATAAATGTGCCAAGGCCTAGTAGCTTTGTCTTGGTTGTGAGTTTGAAAGTGATTGCTGTTGTTGCAGGTTTGATGAACGTATCAGTTCATTTGCTGAACAGAAGTTCTTGCGAGATGGTATTGATGTTCTGATGGGAATGCGTGTGATGTCAGTGTCCGATAAAGACATCTCTGTGAAGATCAAATCAAGTGGAGAAGTCGTAAGCCTTCCTCATGGGTTGATACTGTGGTCCACCGGTGTTGGGACTCGTCCAGTGATCAGTGACCTCATGGAGCAAGTTGGCCAAGGAGGGAGACGAGCCTTGGCGACCAACGAGTGGTTACAGGTGAAAGGATGTGAGAATGTGTATGCAGTTGGAGACTGTGCTTCCATAGCTCAACGCAAAATCATGGGGGATATTGCGAATATATTCAAAGCTGCTGACGTGGACAACTCAGGGACATTGACAGAAGAAGAGTTGCAAGACGTGGTTGAGGATATCATTGTGAGGTACCCTCAGGTTGAGCTCTACTTGAAAAGCAAGCATGTGAGGAGTATCAAAGACCTTCTGACTGATTCAGAAGGTAATCCAAAGAAAGAAGTGGACATCAAGGCGTTTGAGTCGGCTCTCTCTGGGGTTGACTCTCAGATGAAGAGCCTGCCTGCAACTGCTCAGGTACACTTTGTGGCTTGTCCGAAGGTTTTGTTGAAGAACTCATGCTTAACGGTCTTCTTGTTTATTAGGTTGCTGCTCAGCAAGGTTCTTATCTTGCAAAATGCTTTAATAAGATGGAGCATTGTAAAGAGCATCCTGAAGGTCCTAAGCGTTTCAGAACTGGAGGGCATCACCAGTTCCGTCCTTTCCAGTATGCCAAAACTCTTGCATCCTCCATTTAACTCGCTAAAAGACAGAGATGAAACTGAAACCTCTTTTTTTGTGGTTGATGACAGGTACAAGCACTTTGGACAGTTTGCTCCACTGGGAGGGGACCAAGCAGCAGCTGAACTACCAGGAGACTGGGTTTCAGCTGGAAGAAGCACCCAGTGGCTCTGGTATTCTGTTTATGCCAGGTAAAATATAAATGCTGATAAGCTCTATTTACTAATAGAATCTAAAGGGTGTATGAACACAAATGATGTGGTGAATGCAGCAAGCAAGTTAGCTGGCGAACGAGGGCTCTGGTGGTGTCGGACTGGACAAGGAGGTACATCTTTGGGAGGGATTCAAGCCGTATCTGAGAGCCAAGTCTTGTAATGTGTTTGTGAGATTCAAGATGAAAATACATTTTTTATTTTAATTTAATCAAAAATGAATAAATTATTTTAATGGCGACCTGATTCAATTATGACAACCATTAAAAAATGAATAACATTATGGAGAGACTGACTTGTCTGGTCCCATTGGATAATGATGGTTTTGGAATTGTTTAAAATAAGAATTACTTCCACTCTAGATAATGTTGAATTAGTGGCAATCACAATCAAGATTTGATAATTTTTTGATGAGAACTTGGAAGAGAGACGATGTTTTGATACTTAAAACAAAAGACAGAGTTCTCATAAACGAACTTTTGCTCTAGATCTTCTTGAACATGTCTAATATTAACATAGATGACTATAATACAAATATACAATGAACTATTATACAGTTTATCATCAGCAAATGAAACTCGCTTTTTCTGACTCAAGCGGATCCATGACCAAGTCACCATGCATCATCTGTGGTGATGAATGTATGGAGGTAGAACTAGCCTTGGCTCCAGCAGCTTAGGTACATGACCTGACGGAGAGATTCATCAGGAGTGGAAGAAGAAGAGGTGCGTCGTCTTTCTTCTGAAGGAACATCGTCTACGGGAACATCAGCGGCGGAGAGAGGGCGGAGATCGGAGGAAAGACGGCGTTGAAGACGGTGGGCGGAGCTGAGGCTGGTTTTCAGCTTGACGCCGTGATCGGGGTTTCCTTGAACAGCCACGAAAGATGCTGCCATCCAGACCTTGTTTAGATAATTCATGATCTACTAAACTTCTTTCTTTAGATCGTTGAAAATGGAAGCTGAAAAGGATTTTGAGAAGCTCTGTGTAAACTGAAAGAAGATGAGAAGGTTTTGTCGGAAGATGAAGGAGAGATGAGGATGTGTACTTATATCCAAAGGAACATAGGTTTCGAGGGCTAAATGGTAAATTCCAGCGGTGCTCGTGCAATGGTCAGTGGGATCCAGGTTTCTGAAGCAATTCCAGATGTTGACAATCTTTTTTTAATATTGATTTAATATTACATTTAATAATTTGTGTATTCTTTATTAAGTTTTTAGAATTTATAATAAATTATTTTTATGGATTCTAAATTTTTTTAATAAAAATATTACTGAATTTTTTATCAACTTTTAAAACTTCTAAAATGTTGAGAGAAGTGAGAAAGTGGATGAGCAAGGATATAGGAGGAAACAAGTGGCGGCCTTAGAGGGTCCTATATATCCTCAAGATGAGTCACCTCTCTTCTTTCAATTATGGGACTCCTTATGTTGGGCCCTACCTTTATTGTATCTTGGCGATAAGTGATTTAACTTAATTTCAAGATTTTGTCTTTTGTATGTTTTGTTTTTTATACTATGTGAAACGATAAGAGGCCCAAAACAAAACTAAATGATATTTGGATACATCATTGGGAAGCTGCCTAGAACCTAGAGTCTAGAATCGAGGTCCCCGAGGGGTTTGATGGCGTGTAAGCTGGTCATTGGGTTGTCACGTGCTTCCATCACGTGGTGTTACCGCCCATCAAATGCTTCTTGTCTTGTCCCTTTGTTCTAGTGAGTTTTTGATTGCTATTTAATCTTTTTTTTTTGCTAACTTTGCTATTTAATTAATAGGAGTTGGCTTTGTGAGGATATAGATTCATTCTCTCATCTTGTGGGTAGATAAGCCATGTCTGCTTCTTCTACTTCAGCTACTTTATTGCCTTTGACTATAAGTCTATATTCTATAACCAGTTGTACTTCTTTTTTTTGGGTCTGTATAGTTCTCGATTGTAGTCTCAAAAATATAGCTCCATGAGCCAAAGCTCAAACCCAGCAATGTATTGCTGAAGAGTATATAACGTAAAATCTTGTTCTAAAATATAGCTCCATGAGCGAAAGCTCAAACCCTTGCAATGTATTGCTGAAGAGTATATAACGTAAAATCTTGTGCTATTAGCCTATTAGGCATATATTTCAAATTTGAACAAGATGAATACTATAACCACCATGAGTCCATGACTTTTATTAGCATGTTACAGACATCAACTGTGTGTCTTTATCATTTTTGGCTCTAATTGGTAAAGTCAAAACGCCGTACACCTTCAGGAGGAGGAAAATTAGGTAGAAAAGAACATGCGTGATAATACCAGATGATAGCTGAAACGGAAGAAAAAAAAAATTTCTATGAGAAAAAAAAAGAACATATAGAGTCCAACAAGGCTAATGGAGACTGTTAAAAGAAAAAAAAAAACCAAGGCTAATGAAAACTTGTGTTGGTCAGGGTTGTCATGATAAGGAACATAAACATATAGATAGACATGGGAATTTTTATAAAATTTAGAAGACCATGCTCTAGAATGCATGCAAGAACTTTGGCCACTTTTCATCTCTTTCCTTCCGGATGATTGCAAGCAGCTACTCCTTGGCACTGCATGATCTTACGCCAATATTATTGTGTCATTTTGTTGTCATTCTGCTCTTCTCTGGCTTGGCCTATCTCACTCTTCATCACTCACGGCCAGCTTCTCTCTGTTTTGTTCACTCTATTTGTTACTTGTGTTTCATCATCCAAAAGCACACTCACTCACTCACTCACTCTTTGTTCTCACTTGTGTATAATCATAACACAAGCTCACACTCTCTCTTTACTCTCTAACGTTTCTTTTTTGTTTGTATAGAGAGAAGAGAGAACACTTTGAATGTCTACATCTTTTAACTCTTTTTCATTAATTCTTCTTCAAACACAACCATACATACTTATAGTAGATTTCTCTACTAACTCCACTTACTCTCCCTTACACTTATATCTTTACCTACTCCCACTTGTCCATGCCTCTATATTAGGCCATGGACTAATTCTACACGCAAACTTATCTTATTCTAACAACTTCAACTTAACTTAGTTAGCTTAGCAACTAACTAGTTATCTTATTCTTCTTGTTGTGTAACTTCTAGTTACACAACCAAGTTTTCTTCCTTGACTTCTTGTTCTTCTTCCTTTTTTGCTCTTCACGCTTCTTCTTCTTCTTCTTCTTCTTCCTCCATTTCTTGCGTTCCAAGCTTCTTCTTCTTCTTCTTCTTCATTCTTCTTCTGTAGTATTTAATCAAAGGTTCAATCTCAACACTCCCTCTTGAATCCTTTGATTTAAATACCCAACTTCATTTAGGGACTTGATCCCATTCTCCTTCTTGACAAGAACCTCTAAGATTCTTCTTGTGCCAATTTCTTTGTCACCTTCTTGACATATCTTCTCTGCTGTATTTAATCAAAGGTTCAATCTCAACACATTTACTTCTAGATCGACGACATAATTGCTGAGCCACTGGATTTTTTTTTCTTCTAAATATGAAAATATCATTATTGAGGATGAAATTTGATACAATTGACTTGTATCTAGTCTACTTGCAAGCAAATTTGAGCCTAAGAACCCGCAATTTTTTTTAAAGAAAATTTGGTTCCTAGCTTAGTTCTAAGTTATTCCCAAGCTTGAAACAATTTAAAGCTAAAGAGAGTACACAGCTTTAACAACAAATCTGAGCCACTGATGCATGAAAAAATTAATAACGAATTCAAATTGATCAAACAGAAGTTAAGTCTTGGTCATTATTTCAGAAAGACATAACAAAGTTCACAAAGATTAGTAAACAGAAAGTCATAATAAAGATCATAATAAACATATAGATAGATAAAGGTATTTCAAAACTATTATTGCGAATGTATTTGCAATAAGTTCAATAGAAAAAGAAGAAGACATGAAGCCACCAAATATTACAGAGGGACGGCTGAGGAGGGGGACAACCGCCCTGGATCCAAGCCCGTGTCTCTCCGTATATTAATAGTTAAGGGGTCCAATTTTTTAAAAAAAATCTACATTTTTATATTAAAAAATTATAAATATAATAAATAAAACTGAAAATGGCCCCAAAATATTTGATATACATATAGTTTTATTTTCATCACAAAATATACAAAATATTACTGATTAAATTTTAAAAATATTTCAAACATTATCTGAATACAAATCTTAGAGGATAATTTTTTTTTTTTTTGCCCTAGAGCCCATAGCAATGTTAACCAGACCCTGAATTATTACTCTAGTGTCCCATAATAGGAGAAAGTGGCAAGTGTTAGAAAGAAAAAGAAAAGCCATGAAACCACAAAATGCTACTTCTAGCGGCATCTTCCCTTTGGCGATGCCTAACAGTGACTCCTACGTACCCTCGCAAACTCATCACATACACAAGCACACAAATTAACAATACGCGGGGGAAAAGGAATGGGCCCATCAGAGCTATATTTTTTCTATTGTAAATGAGACATCAGGCTGAGCCCATATTGCCTTGGCAACTAAAGCAAGTAATCACAATACACACTAGTGCTCCAACAAGAACCTGCCAAGGAGTGTGACCAAGCAGCTGGAGACCACTTATTTGTAAGCGCAATCATTTCCAAGTTTGACGTCTCAACCGCCTACATCGAGGTCTTTCCCAATCGCAATCATTTTCAAGGTCTAAATCACTTTGTGATCTTCCGCAAGAGGCAGACGTTTTGTCAACACGTTGTGAGGTTCCTCTTCGGGTGATACCTAGCGAGCTTCTCAAGTATTGTCAACACTTTTTGAGCTTCCACTTTGGGTTTAAGGATAGTACTAGCCTAAGACCCGAACGCGGGTTATATTCCATTTGCTATTGAATTTATAGAGCCTATGCGAATATTAAAACACACGTAAAGCTATAGGTTTTTTCCCCAAAATTTTATTTCAACTTGTCTTATAGATTTTGATGGCTTCGTGCTTTATTTAGTTACATATCTTAAGCTTTTCTATATTTTATTTTAACGATCATCTACATGTGTTTTGAAATGAAACATTGGTAGTTTTGAACTATTAAAAGCAGTTGACGACAATCTCAAAGACGCAGTTCTTGGAACAAACCTAACAGATAGAATATTTGTATATACTCTTCTTGGGTTTGGATACGAGAAATAAGAAGAGATCTACTCTGTTTATGTAGTGTTTCAATTTTCATTGTGTAGTGTCCCACAATAGGAAGAGAAAGTGACAAACATTCATATGATATATTATGTAATGTCCCATAACAGAAGTAGGAAATGACAATAATTAGATAGAAAAAGAGGACATGACACCACCAAAATCTACTCCAAGCTCTATCTCCCCTTTGGAGATGGCTACATTGGCTCCTACACACTCACCATCACACACACACAAATCCACAAAACAAGAAGGAAGAGGAGAGAACGCAAGAGCCGTTGGATTCAGATGGACTTTCTTACACTTGCCATCCTACGGCCAGCAGTCACTCTCTATTTCTCTCTTCCAAAAAAAAAGATCACATAAATAGTAGTAAGAATATATTGGTCTTTCAGAGGACGGGGGAGAAGTTAAGGCGAGAAGTGTAAGTTGCTTTAGGAACCCAGTTTCTGGGAACGACGTCGGTGGCCGACAGTGTTCTACCGGCGGACAAAGTGGTGATCTTGATGGAGAATGGTCCTTTGAGTGGCCCTCCTATAATGCACCAGTTGGCTCCCCATACATGCTTCATCTCTAACCATTCCCTCGCTCCTGCCTGCACCATTAAACAAACAAACAAACCCATCTTTACACTTTTGTCTATTTTATTATTACTTTATTCGATTTCAGCGGTGTGTGTATGCGCCTTTCTAGTTGGTCAATAAAAAACCATGATTGTGCCCACTCCGCTAAGTCTTTTCCTACTTTTCATTTAGTATTACAAAGTAAAAGTAGACTTTGAAGTGGAAGTGACTCAGTTAGTGACTTTGTGGTAAGGAAAAAAAAGGAAAGTAAAGTCTAAAGAGGTAAAAGAGAAGTACTTGGCGAATATGCATGGAGCCAATGTCGCCTTCTCCTTCTTCGAACTCGACCAGTAGAGACAACCAGAAATCAGTTGATCCTTCGTTCACATGGAACGCTATGTTCTTCCGTCTATATTTGCATGCCGTCCTTTTTTTAATTAACAAAAAAAAAAGAGCAGTGAGAAAGACGAGATGGTCAACGGTCAAAAACGTGAGGGACCGATTACAATAAAATCTAGTTTTTAAGACTCTGCTTACCTTCTTACCATTAAGAACAAAAAACTAGTCTCTCTCTTCTTAAAATATCAATATTCTTGCGTAACTTTTTGTGTTTATCATTCTTTCCACAATTTTAAACCAAGAAAAAATCAATTAGTGCAATTAAGATTTTTGAAGTTTGCAATTAATTAATAAAACATGCATTAAAAATGTAAAACAATAAATTTTTTAGAAACAAAATTTTTCTCTTGAACATGTAAGTCTAACTAACCGGGAGAGTAGTATATAGTATAATTTATATTTATTTAATTCGATCGTGCACTGTCACGAATTAGTTACTGAAAAGAGAAAACTAATAAATAAATATTTACCTCCGGTAAATTACGGGGATGAGACCACGGTTGCGGAGGGGACCAGACTCTCCGGTGATAGCCAAACGACCAAAGGCTGCACCACTGAGATCAAAGTGAGTGTTGGTTTTGGAGCAGCCGGGGCACTCGTCAGTGACGATGACAGTGACGGCTCTCCGGGAACAGATACTCCTGTCCAAGCACCGAACCTTGTAACAAGCTCCACAGCCTTCACCGTTTTTGAAGAGAATAGGGTTCACAGCTCCAACTCTCGCATGGAACGGCTTCACGTCCACCAAAGTACCGTACCCACACGCTCCTCCTGCACATTAAGACACAATTCCGGTTTGTAATGAAAAGACTCGCTAGCTAGAATGTGAAGTCATGAGGTTTAGTTATGTGTTGGAAATTACCATCGCTTCCGTCGCCGTTGGCGCTTCCGTACCATGTGGCCACGGCCGGAAGCCAGTGAGCGTTTGACACGTGGCGATTGAGAATCACCGAGGCGGAGGAGATATTCAGAAGCTGCAGGACAATGCAGAGTGTGGCTAAGATGATGGCCGGAGGGAGCTGCATTTTTCTCCGGAGATATCACCTCTGTTGCCGGAAAGAGGCTACTTTGACGACAGTGAGTGAGAGAGAGAGTGTCTGAGTTATGAGCAATTGATATGTCAGTGTTGTTGTTTGTTATATAGAGGGAAAAAAGGAACCAAACTGCTTTTCTGTAGTTTCTCTTTTTGTTTAGAGTTTATGACGGTTTAGTCCCTATTCCGTTGCTCTTGTTTACGGTGATATGCCACTATGGATGGACCTACCGGCAGTTAAGGCGTCGATTTCGCACGATCCAGCGTGTCATTGTCAGGGGACCGACAAGGGTGTTTCAGTAAATTTAAAAGATTCGACCGTTGAAATCTCCCGCAGATTCTGTGGAGGAGATGAGGAATCCGTTAAGACACTGACTTGCCCTTTGCCCAATCTCTTCTTATCTTTCTCTATCTCTTCCTATATCTTTAGATAAATGTTTCATTACATATATTGGCATTTTAGATAGATATATACAATTTTTTTTTTCACTACAACTTTGAATATATACCACTGTTTACTAATCTGTTGATGGTGAGATATCTGAAATAAGATATTTTTATTCAAAGTGAAACTCGATGATATTTAAAAGGATTATTAAATCGGTAAAACAAGAAAGCAACTGAAAGTTAACTTGCTAAAATTAATCTTTTTACTTTTGCAGTATTGTATGTTGTGTGTGAAAGCTTCTTCGGGCGACTTATCCGCTCTATTTATACGAGAGTATGTTGATCAACTTTTTATCTTTTCTATTCGAAAGCATTCTGGATTCAAAAGGGATATAGGCTGATTTTTCCATATAACAAAGATTGTGGAGGGACCAAAGTCAACTTATAACAAATTTAGTGTATATATTAATGGTTGGGTGTACTTGAATGGAGGACTGGATCGATATCTTATACTACTATAAATTACACAAGGGAAACTTGATGGCCAATTTCGTGTGCACAACGCTTAAATCATTGCATTGTGAAAATATAAACTAATAATTTTGAGTTTGAGGTAACGGTTATTGCGCTAATTCGTATGCTATAACGAACAACTACCTTTAGCTTACTAATGACATTGGGTTCATGTTTTGTTATTATTGGCGTTGGTAGGGCAATAGATAATAACTATGGCTGGTCAGTCACTCACTCACTCCCAAATCTTGTTTAGAAAGTGGATCCACGATTTGTTTTATTTTTATAAACAAAAGAACATGACCAACCTTTTTTTTTATCTAACTGAGATGACTCATTTTCTACTTTGTATTATACGGCCCGACAGTAGTGTGACGTTACTTTCTCAAAGCTATGGGAAAAAATGTGTAAAGGAGATATCTAGCGTCAATTACGGTTGGTTTAGTTTAAAATATGATGATTATACAGAGAGGACATGGTGGTATTTAAAGTGTTAAAGCCAATATATATATATAGACGTGACTTATTTGTTTGGTGTATGTACTCAAAACTTCCACTTCTAGATTTCACTACATGCATAAAAAATCATTACATATTACAGAAGACTTATTAAAGTTAGCATTGTGTACTTTATCAACGTTCCGTAATCGTAGTTTTAGATTATTGTTAGGTGGACGAAATAGGATGTGTGGAAAGAGGGTAATATCGAATGGCGGTAAAGTCAAATGTGTATGATCATGTTTCACGTGAAATAAATGAATAATTGATTAGGTGATTTTAAAGACATTGGAATCTTATAAAGTTCTTTTTTTGGGTCAAAATGGAATTTATACAGTTCATATTAGAATCAGATCATTCTTCTTTCCGCCAACCAAACTCTCTCACCCTTCTTCTCGTTTACACTTGCCCAAGTCGAGGTTTGACTTTTGCACAAGTTCCCATTTATGCAATAAATACAAGACTTTCGAAATTATAAACTTACTGCCAATAAAACGTAGTTTCAACTTTCGAAATGTGATCAATTTAAAAGGTGACTACAACTCGTTATGCAGCATCAACATCGACAAGTACTATATGTCTATATATTTGTTCCTTAATTTCATCTTTACCTCCCATTTCTAAAGTTTACTTGCTGTGAAAACGTGTTATACTTATTGATCAACATAGAGCTCTAGTTCACGAAAGGGATAATGAAAATTTAATTTTAAGTTGTCAAACAACGTAATGGAAAAGTTAGTAATAAACCAAAACATGGTTCATACGTCATACCTGAAAATTTTCGAACGAGTTCAGTATCAACTGACGAGTATGCTCTGTAAGCGTTTCTTTTAGCTTACAAAGAGGGAGATTCATGTTACGTATCTTACAGAAATAATCACAATGAAGAATATTTGTTGTCAGCAGCATAATGAAAGATTATTTTTTTGTCAGCAGCATAAAGAGGGAGATTCATGGAGTGACATCTGTAAACCGAAGAAAGAGGGGGGCCTTGGCTTGAGAAAATTGGAGGAGTTTGAGATGGTTTTCAGGTTGAAAAGATTATGGCAGTTCTTCTCATGCTCAGGCTCTCTTTGGGTCCCCTGGCTCAACAATAACAGATTCGGTGGCAGAAGTATTTGGCTGATAAATGATTCGCAGAGATTCTCGAAGACTGTGAGGAGTATGCTTGAGTTGAGGCAGGTGCTTCAGTCCTATCTCCGCTGCAGCATTAGGGATGGTACTACAGCTTTGTTTTGGTATGACTATTGGACTGAGTTGGGTCCTTTGTACTTAATGTTCGAAACCTTGGGGCCTAGATCCCTACGGATTCCTCTTAATGCAACTGTGTCACAAGCAGTCTGCAACGGCCGGAATCTACCTCCAGCAAGGTTGTGACACTCCAAATTATTCTCTCTACAACGCCTGTACCAAGTGACTCAAATGGGAACGATGTTTACTTGTGGAAGCAACACACTGGTGGGTTTGGTAAGTCGTTTATATCTAGGGTGACGTGGGGGCGGTTACGCATTCCATCCCCGTTAGTCCCGTGGCACTCTGTTGTTTGGATCAGAGAGGGGATACCTCGATGTTCCTTCATTGCTTGGACCTCATATTTGGGGAGACTTCCAACTAGAGATCGTCTGATTTCTTGGGGCCTGGCTGTTCAGCTGGTTTGTGTTCTTTGTTCTAATGCTGATGAATCCCACAGCCATCTCTTTTTTGAGTGCTATTTTGCAGTTGCTGTTTGGTCTCATTTTTGTGGCAGGCACTTAGCAGCTCCTCCAGCTGCTTTATCATCTGTTGTTGATCTATGCGCGCATCTTCAGGGTCCTCATGCTTCCCTGGCGGTCACTGTCTTGAAGCTCATCAACCAAGTAATCATCTACCATCTATGGCGCGAAAGAAATGCTCGTATCTTCCAAGGCGCTTCAATGTCTCAACCGGTTTTCTTCAAGGTGGTCGATCGTGCTCTGAAAGACAGGCTCTTGTCTCTTCCCTCGGTGTCTGCGTCCTCGCCGTCCCTGCTTGAGTTATATTTTTGGTTCATTTCTCCCTTTAGTTAATGTTGCATTTTCTCTTTATGCTCTCTATGTAATAAGTGGTTTCCACAACTTTGTAAAATTCAGAAAATGGTATAAATCTTAACATTTAGACAAAAAAAAAAAAAAAAAAAAAAGATTATTTCAACTATTTGAAGTACTTTGGGCTCTTCTCTGTTTGGGTCTGAAACATGTTCAGCCCATTTTAAAACCTAGTTCGAGCCCATTTCGCAAGGAAAATAAAAAATACTAATCAATCGAGATTAAAATAGAGGAATTAGTTCATTTACTTTTTAATTAAGTGTTGAAGTTTATCCAGTATCCCGCGACTCATCGGGATCGGAGAATCTCTTATTAAAAAAAATTCGAATCTCCATAACTATTTATAAAACTTAAGAGCACATCTTAACCGTTCATCACTCAACCATCAAAATCCAACGGTTAAATAGTTTTCTCTTCAACGACTAGGGGACAAAGAAGCTTTCCTTCGATTTCGGTTAACTCCTTCTTTTCTTCAACCATCGCTCCTGAAAAACACTTTCTCTCGTCGTTTCTTCTCAAATTCTCCGTCAATTCTGAATCCTCCGAAAGTTTTCTTTTCTTCTTCGCGAAATTCGCGGGAAAAATGTTGGCGATGGACTCGCGATCTTCTTCTCTCCATCTTCATCGCTCAGTTGCTCGCGTTGACCTTATCTCCGTCGTACGAATGAAACAATCCCCCAGAACTCCTTCTCCGATCACGCCTCGAATACGTATAACTATCTTCTGTTGATTCCGTACCTCCGTGATCTGTTTTATCTTTTTTTTTGCATCTGAATTTTCGAGATCCAATAGAATTCTGATTCCTTAGGGTTTTAAAGTTATAATTGAATGGCTGAGAGTAGAGAGTTAGGTTTACATAAGCCTGCTATTAGCTTGAAAGAGCAGTTAGCGAGAACTACTCTGAGGAACTTGAGGTCGCAAGGTCACACCTACGTTGAGATTCGCGAAGACGGGAAGCGTTTCGTCTTCTTCTGCACTCTGTGTCTCGCTCCCTGCTACAGCGACGCCGTTTTGCACGGACACTTGAACGGGAGCCTTCACAGGGAGAGGTTGTCGTGTGCTAAGATCACGCTCCTCGGTGAAAATCCATGGCCTTTTAATGACGGTGTGCTTTTCTTCGATTGTTCAAAGGGAGAAGAAGAGGAGAAGAAAGCTCAAATCTCTGGTGGTGAAGGTGTTGCTTGTCCTTTGCTGGATTGGTGTGATGATGAAAGGTTTGCTATTGTTGTGTATGATGAAAACAGAGGGCAAAATGGAGATAATAATCAACCTAGTGATGAGATTGGTCGCTGTGGAGATAATCTGTTGATCTCTGGTTTGTTGATTAAGGAGAGAACTGTTGATCTGGAAGCTAAGTTTATAGGCTTTGGACGCATAGCTGCTAGGTTGTTTGAGGCGAAAGGGCGTTCGACTTGGATAGATAAGCTATGGTGCGAGTGGTTAGGAGAGGAGTGTCCTTCGGATGAGGAGAAGGCTAGTGTCCCGGAGCATGACTTTGCTATTGTCACGTTCTCCTATTTCTATAATTTGGGTAGGCTTGGTTTTCTCGACGAGCCGAGCCGTCTTCTCACATCTAGTCCAGCTGAATCAGGGAAAGGTGAAGACAATAATGGCAGGAAGAGGAAGAAGTCTTTTTCGGATCCGGAAGACACTAGTGATTCTCTGTGTAGTCAGTACGACTCTTCTGAGGAGGTCTCTTCAAGAGCTCTAATAGCTAATTATGATGATAGTGTCGTGGACAAAAGGATCATCAAGAACAGAAAGGTAAGACGGGAGCTTAGGAAGCAACAGAGGATAAATTCCGAGAGGATATGCGATGTCTGTAAGCAAAAGATGCTTCCTGGGAAAGATGCAGCAGCAATACTAAACACGAAGACAGGGAAACTTGCGTGTGGTAGCAGAAACCTCCTCGGTGCGTTCCACCTGTTTCACGTGTCTTGTGTCGTGCACTGGTTTCTTTTTTGTGAGAGTGAGATACTTGGGAGCAAGATTGTGTGTGGAAAAGGGAAAAAGAGATGCGCAAAGCAGAGTGGTGCGAACATGAATGGGTTGGTAAGCAATGTTAGCTGGCAAATATTCTCAGTGTTCTGTCCAGAATGTCAAGGCACTGGAATAAACATTGAAGGAGGTGAGATTGAGAGAGACACGTTTCCGCTTTCTCAGGTATGTATGTGATTTCACTCACTCAAAGTTCTTAACAAGTAGTATAAACCTAACATACGTATGATTGTATGCGAATGTGGTAGACATGGAGGTTCGGGGTGAAAGTGAGTGAAGGTAGAAAAGCATGGGTGAAAAATCCGGAAAAGTTAGAGAATTGTTCAACAGGTTTCCATTTTCCACAGCAGGATAAAGAATCGGTCAAGGGTCAGGTAATAATATTACTATTATTACACAATATATCCATTTTGGTAATTACACTGGTTGTTAATGGAAAGAATTAAATGTGGGATGCAGGAGGAAAGAGTGCAGAGCATGAAACTGGTTCGTTTCTACCGAGTGGAGTTGTAACGTAGGAAACAAGCAAGCGAAGATACACTCTAAATGTTATGTGTTTTGTGTAAAAAAAGGCTTTGGTCTCGCACTTTACAGTTCTTCTCACTGTAAATCCGCTATTACATTTGCATTTGTTATTACTTATTACTACTAGAGATTTTCCCGGGCGTAGCCCGGGTTTTTTCCAATATATTTTAATTAAATTTAGGTTAGTTTAGAATTTATATTTGAGTTTATATATTTTATACTTAGACTGATACTACTATATAAATTATTAGATATTATTGTACTTTTGTGTTGTTTTTTGGTGACTACAAATTAGAAATTATTAAAATTCACAATTTTTCTTTTCAAAATAAAAAAAACATAGAAACTGGTAAGCAATTTTATTAAAAAAAATAAATTAATTCTTATTTAAAGTTATGTTATTCTTTTCTCTTTTACTTGAGATTTTTATATGAAAATATGGTTAAATAAATGTATAGTTCAAACTTTGTTTTAACGTTAAAATCAATCAACATGCATTTTTAACTTTCGATAATTTATTATTTGGTTATAAAAAATTTATATGAATATGTTCTTATGTCAAATACTTTTTTTAACATGTAGCAAAACATATTCGAAAGAAAAGATTAAGAAAATTCCATTAGATTCCATTTTCCTCCTTTCATGAGCGTTTGTTAGCTGCCAAAATATGTTTATACGACTAACGAACGTAAATTTTCAGAAGAAACTCTTTTACAACTTATTAGTATGGAAACATGATACAAATTTTCAAAAGAAAAGAATAATAAATATAAGTTAATAACTAATAAGAATAATTATAAGTTTGTCACTTGATTCTGTCCCAATGACCTTGTTAAACAAGTGTAATTCAGGTGCAATTCATACATTGCTACTGGCGCGCAAGCGCAGGAATTTTATTTGTAATCAGCAGCGGCAACTGTGGGTGTGTCCATATTGTTTGAATCAACCTTCTTGTTAGCATCATCAGAAGGATCAATTGTATCAGCTTAAAATACCACTTTGTAGGCCTTTACCTGCTCACAATTAATAAATCAAACATGCTCTAGAAAAAATGAGCTTAAGGAGAAACTATATCCTCAAAGAAATTAAAAGAAAAAGAACAATAATCACACTTGCCTACTACGAAAGCTTGAGTCTTCCGTTTGAACAGATATTTGTCTGTTAGAAACAAAACACCACCACGTACCTTTCCATCAATGATCATTTCTATAGTGCAACCTATAAGACATTTTCAGTAACCCTGGCTTCGAAGACCCATTTTCCTGCATCAATCTCGCCAAAGCACACATGGATAATCTTTCTTCCTACAATAAAACCATATACAACAACTGAGTGATTTCATATTTACAAAATAAATGCTACTTGATTCCAATACAATCCTAGGAGTTCTGTGTTAACAAACCTTGATTGATTCTGCTTTCGGCCACAGCTAGTTTCTACTCGCATTTGAGCTTCAATTTTTTTTCTTAAAGACAATCTCCCTGGAGTTTGTTCAAATTGTACATCGTATCCACCATCTGTTAGCCATGAAAAAATAAGAGTAGGAAGTAATTAGCAAATATGCTATAACCAACCAAAACAAACCAATGTGTAGGTAGCAGATGTCATCCAAGGGCTTTAGATTCTTATTTCAGCCACCAACACCGGAATTAAAAAAACCAGTCTTGTACGAACGTAAAGAAACGACTGCAGCATAAAATTTAGCAGACGGCCCTTCTTCCATGGCTACTACTTTGGACCATACACCCGTTTCTATAGCGACAAACTAACAACCATTTTGTTGATTTCGATATCAAGAGACAAATTAAGCAATCGAAAGCCTTGATGCCACTGTTACATACCAACATCAAGCACATAGAGATATTGTAAAGGTTATGAGAATCAGTAAACCCTCAAAATAAAAATAAATTCCTTTCAGTGGACAGCCAAATACATCTACAATTTTAACCAGAAGAGTGGTTCAATGGCAGGGAATAAGAGCAAAAGCTTACCATGATCCAAGGTGGCAACTAATCGTGAACAATCTTTGCAAGTTGTGTATATGAAACTGGCTGTCAAAGTCATTTCCAGCATACAAAACTGTGTTCAACTACATCAAAGAAGAACAACAACTAATAAGTGGATCTTGTTCCTCTACTTGCTCACGGTTCTGTCTTTTCTTATAACATAGAAACCAAGAGGCATTTTTTATTCCTCCTATTGCATATTCAAGTGTATAAACAGAGAGAAAGAGAAGCACCACCTTCTTTTTATGTGTCTAAATGTGAGGCATGATATTGGACTAAGGAGGATTAAGTGCAGATTTGGCAAAAACTATAGTGACGTTGTGGATCTGCATCATCATGGATCTCTTGGATTTGCTTCTCTTCATACAACATTGGATAGTGCAGATGCGAATCTGCCGATACAGCTAAGTGTGTTTGTTATTATACCTTTTGTATAAGATTTTCATGCTTACGTGATATCCTGCAAAAAAAAAAACGTGGAGATGCCCGCTCAATGAGAAGAGACCTAGCACCTCTCCCAAAGGTTTCAAAATGATAAGCGGGACCAAAACTCGGAAACTCAAACCTAGAAATCACCAAAATCTTGAAATCCTGTATGTTAATCTGAAACTTCTGAAGAAAGGAATCTGCTCCTAGCCACACATCATCCAGCACAACAATATAGGGCCATCTTCTTTAACTTCCGCAATCAGCTTCCTTAAGCCATCAACTGCTTCAGAATCCTTCTGGTGCTTCGTAACCGCCGTGATGGAGTAAAGTCTGTACAATGGTCCTAAAGGTAGAACACTTAAAACGACGCAGAAGAAGATATACGCGAACTTCTCTGCAAATTAATGGAAACTAAATGAAAAACCAGAAATACAAATTCAAGAGAAATAGTGAAAAAAAAGACTTTCAAAACCTTTGATCTCTTCGTCATGGCAAAGCTGAGTAGCCAATGTGGTTTTCCCGCACCCGAGAAGCAGAGACCACGAGATCATCATCACCATCATTAAGGAGCTTCGTCTTGACCTTCGTCAATGGCAAATCCAATCCAATGAGAACCTTATTAAGCTTGGGCACCGAACAAAGATCCAGCCGGGTTGTGAAGACTCATCCTACTCTCAACCCTCTCTTATGTATAGGTTTGACGTGAAGGAAACATATAGGTCGGCATCGTTATTGGGTTAAATGAGAATAAAATTTATTGGTGGAATTAAGATGAATCTGTTGAACGATGGGGAAAACCAAGCGTTGATAGGAAAAACCATTGTGTGTTGCAGAGTAAGATTAGCGGAGGCGGAAAAGTTGCATAGTAAGATTAGCGGACGCGGAAAAGTTGCATAGTCAAGAACGATAACAATGAAGCCCTAATCTAGTAAAACACAAAACACAGAGTTTGGCTTCAGACAAAACGCAGAGTTTAATTTAATAACCAACTTTCTTTCAAAACCAAGTTGACTTAATAATCAGGGTACCGAAATCAGATGGCGTAAATTATCAAACCAAACACACTTAATGACCAGCCAGACCGAAAAACGTGGGCCCTCCATTATTTAAAAAATCGAAGGCCTATCTGATGTGTCCATTTAAATGTTCTTCATTGACTGATTTTTTTTTAGGACGTGGCAGCCTCACCTTTAAGTATATTGTGCTTTTAGTATTCTGACGATACTTATTGTGACGATACTGTCTAATTACTTCCCATTTTATTCTTTTCTTTTGAGCTAGGGACTTTAATACCTACAATAATATTTAAAAAATCTTTAAAATTCAAAATTCTAAAACCTGTTTTCGAGATAGGCACGTTCAGTTAGAACTTTTGAAGCTACAAAAATGGATCTCGTAGATGAGGCCATGAGGGGGTTGTGTCATGCGGACCCATATACGTCATCTCAGACTGCACTATGCTTTTAAATGAAACAGTTCACTCCAGTTTTGCTTACAACATTTTTAATGTATAAAGAAAGATTTGTACCAAAAACATTAATTTTGTTACGAAAGACAAAAGAAAAGATGAGCCGCTTTCGTTGAAAATATAAAAAGATGTGGGGTCCGCTGCACTATTTGCACAGTAAATTTCATTCTATATATACGAACGTTTGCGTTCGTTTGTAAACATACTATCCTTCTTCTTCAATAACACATCCTCTCTTCTTATCTGTGTTATCTTTTTCGTACGGGTATAAAATTTTGCTTTATTTAAATTCCTGCGATATAATAAA
>NC_027754.1:44578422-44610728 GCF_000695525.1 Brassica oleracea var. oleracea
GAAGTTCTTCTCATACACTCAAGAGCTCGTGAAGAAGAAAGAGATTGAAGTAAGATATGTCCAATCATGCGACAATGCAGCTGACCTCTTCACAAAATCACTTCCGACTTCGGTATTCAGAAAACACATCCACAACATTGGAATGCGTCATCAGAAGGATCTATGACTGTTCATTCGAGGGGGAGCTTACGTAGTTGTACTCTTTTTACCTTACTATGGTTTTTCCCATAGGGTTTTCCTAGAAATGTTTTTAACGAGGCAACAAAGACGTTAAGCGAGAGCGGATAGTGACACCGGCCCCCAAGGGGGAGTGTTACGAAAGACAAAAGAAAAGATGAGCCGCTTTCGTTGAAAATATAAAAAGATGTGGGGTCCGCTGCACTATTTGCACAGTAAATTTCCTTCTATATATACGAACGTTTGCGTTCGTTTGTAAACATACTATCCTTCTTCTTCAATAACACATCATCTCTTCTTATCTGTGTTATTTTTTTCGTACGGGTATAAAATTTTGCTTTATTTAAATTCCTGCGATATAATAAATTTCCCGTTCCTTTTATAACAAATTTGATAAAATTGATATTTCAACTTCTTCTATCAGCACTGTCTTATTCACCGTTATCAATCAAACGTAGGGTCCAAATTTTATTTATAATTTTTGGAAAGAAAAAAGTATCACCGTCTGCGTCGCGTTATCATCCTTTTGGTGCACAAATAGATTGAGTTGAAGATAAAGCCTCCTTTTATCCATATTATTATTAGATCAGAATAAACAATAGCAAATCGGTGCCGTTTCTTGATTTTCACATTATTATGTTCTAATCATAAAATCAGAAGATTCAACGCTCTTACACACACACACTTGTAACTTACCTCCGTAAATATAATATGCATACTCATTCCAATGTATGATGAGAGGACATACAATTAGAAAAGAAGTAGACACATGACCATGAAACAAAGCAGGAACAAATAGATTCTGCTTAGTGACTCATCCGCCTGCATTGTCCGACGCCTTAACCGGAGACTTGTGTAACGGTCGCCCCGGTACGGTGTCACGTTGCTCGAAGACTCTCCAAATAGTCTCCGATATACCATCTCGCATACCTCACCCACCACCGGATCAGGCATTCTATACATGTACCGTTGACTCCCCCCTTCACCTACAAGTTGACCAGCTCTTCTCAAGTCATAAACCGGGCCAGATGGTCTGTTCGGTACATTTGAACCAGACTGGGGGACTTTCTGTCCCCTGCCGTAGATAGGGACAAGCGTAGCGTCGGAGACCTCGGATTTGCAGACCGGACATTTCGAGGATTTCTTCTTATCGTACTGGTCGACGCGTTGTCTTGTATTGTTGGTGGAGTAAGTCCACTTGTAAATGCAGGGCCAACAAAACAAGTGGCCACACAAAGTCACGACCGGATCACGAACCTGATCCAAACATATGTTGCAGTCGAAGTCTCCTCCTGAGTCACCCAATGTTGCTAGGTCTTCTTGGTTCTCTAGCTCCATTTTACTGAAACGTACAAGACAAACACATTCACTTGACTAGTCCTTGTTTATTAGAGATTTCACCTAAAATACGAAATTTCGTGAGAAGAATAATAAATACTCCCTCTGGATTTAAATATAAGATGTTTAAGGTTTTACACACATATTAAGAAACAATAAATACAATATTTTAGTTGTTACTTTTTGATTATATCAATAAAGTTTCACCACTCATAATTTTACTTTTTAATTTATATTTAAATTTTAAAAATAAATGCATTAATTATATCTCAAAACATCATACATTTGTATACAAGATAAAAATATAGAACATCTTACATTCGTATCCGGAGGGAGTAGTTTTTTTTTACAAAAAGAAGGTAATAATATACAGTAATAATTTGTAATCGTATTATCTTACTCGTATAATAAATAATTTTTCACGTTATATACCATGATAAGAAAAGAAACTAAATTATTAAAGAAACATAGTGGTTAATTAAACAGCGAAGTGATAACAAGAAGATTATTCGTAATCGTATTATCTACTAAAACTGACTTAGTATAATCGGAAAGAATCAGCTGCGTGCGACCGTGCGTAGTTATTCAAGAAACGGTGCAGATCTATTGAATATATGCTTTTATATGTAAACATTCAAGCGCAATTACATAGATATATATATATATATATAAAGAGTGATGATTCAGAGACGTACTCGTCGAAAAGATTGTAAGTACCGATGGATCTCTGCTGACTTTAGATGCTAGTAGCCTTTGGAAACCTCAGACTCAGAGAGTTATGGCTGAAGAACAAAAGGAGGAGAATTATTCGGAATTAGAGAAAGCGGAATGGGTAAGAACAATAATAATAAATCGAAGGTGGTGCAGAAGAAGGCACAAGAGCTTATATTATATTATACACACACGCACACATAAGTATTATTTATTACTCCATCCGTTCCCAAAAGTAAGATGTTTTAGATTTTTTACTTCTTTTACAAAGATAAATTTTCTATATGTTTAAAGTACTTTTTTATACTTTTAAGAAACATCAAATGAAAATATTTGAATTGATTAAATTTCATTGGTGAAAAATTATTGGAAAGTGTATAATAAAATAAAAAAAAATTAAATTATAAACATTTATTGAATTTTTAATAAGCGTGAACACTTTAAAAAATTTTAGTCCGAGAAACAGAGGTTCGAGGAACAGAGGTAGTACTTTATAAAGGTGTAAAAACTAAATCCGCAGAAATTATTTTAAAGAAGAAACGTCTACCTAATTGAAAATAAGTAGATAAAGTAACGAAATGGCATTCTTTTTTTTTTTTTGTTTCTTGAATATTTGCATATTTTTTGAAAAGGTCAGCAACATAAAGAAGGCAAACCTATAAAAATGTTTAATCACAACTACAGAACAAAAAATATTCAGCTGACAGAACAATTTTGAAAAATAACTTATAAAATATTACAAACTCCCAAATTGTCCCATAACTTTATTGGTTTATCTTTTTACAAAAAAAAAAAACTTTATCGGTTTATCCCTATTTCTTTTTCGTAGGATTTGACCGGTACTGGCAACACACCATAGACACCGCCACTTCGTTATCCCCACCCCCTCGTTTTTAAGTCCTAGCTATCTAAATTTTCCTTTTTCATTAGAGTCAATCGGCTCATTATACAAAAAGAATATGAATATTAGCAATCTACCTATAACATTAAATTTTAGTGTCTAGCAATCAAAGCACCATTACGTGAGATTTTGGGTATTTACCTAATTAAGAAAAAAGTTGTATGTATAGGATGCAATTTCTCTTTTCATTACAACTATTTGAATTTTTTCCTTATTTCGATACTTTCAAAATTTATAATTATTAGAGCATCTCTATCAAAAATAAATAAGGATTTTAAATATAATTATGTGTATTATATTTTAAGTTACAAATAAAACGTTTATAAGAAAAGTATCTCGTATAAGATAATTTAAATTTATCTCAACTGAATGAGAAATTCATCTCAATTTGTTCTTTTCTTTTTATTATTTTCATTTGTTTAATTACAAGATACTTTAAAGGACATTTAATGAGAAACCACTAATAGAAGTGCTTTAGGTAGGTGATGAGTAGTGAGTTGGAAAAAGCAGTGCTGAGTGAATAACAATGTCAATTAGGTAAGTTGCTTCATTAAATTAGAATTGGAGTGTACTACGTTTTCATTGAAGCCTTAACTAGAGGTCTTATCAACCAATCGACATAGTATAATTCAAACACGTCACGGAAGCGAAGAGCACCAAATTCACCGTGTCCATCGGACCAATGGACCATAGAGCATGGGCAGCTGTGAACTGCTCATTGGAGTTCAAGAAACTAATTTTTTATTATTATTTTTTTTTCGTTTGATTTAAAAAAAAGAATTAAATAAATTGACCAATAGCGGGCCGCCACGTAGCGTGGAGCCCGCTGAACAGTCACGACTCGGATTCACTCGGGAGAGGCGGAACGAGCCGAAGTCTTCATTTATGCTTATTTTAATATATTTTTTTTCCTTAAAACGTGCGACCTCCTCCCCTTGAACTCCTGATGCACATGCTTACATTTCAGATTTGTTAACTTGTCAGTAGACAACCCCAAACTCACTCCTTAAATTGATAAAAACAGTGCCTAAATATTCATATTTGTTGTGCCGTCAACAGTGTTGTTTATAATAACCGGAACCATATCCCAAGACCCAAATAAACATACGATTTTCATCTTTACGATTTATTATATAATACCATCAACTCTCATTTTTGGATTATCCGTTTTTCTATAAACATTTACATGATATTTTGATTTTTGAGTATTATAGAATCATTGGAAAACACTCAATACAAAGATGTTTTTTTCTGGTGTTCAAGACTAAAAAAGGTTATAGTCTCTAATCAAATCAATTTCCAAAGATAATTACAAACACTAGTCTGTCCTAGACTCCTACGAAAACACTTTAAATTAATAGAAAAGCCTTAAACGATTTCCTCTTAAGTCTTAACGATGTCAAATACTAACTCTAAAAAAGTAAAACCAAAACTTCCGCCAAACCTCTTGAGTGCCTAAATTTTTTCACACTGGGTGTTGTTATTTAAGGCAGCTATGTTTAGTGACATCGCTGATAAAGTGACAAGTGACGAAGCAGCTGAAAAAAAACATTCTCGGTTCGGGGCATCAGGTTGGAAAATATCTTTTGTTATTATAAATTGATTAATAATGAACTTTACAATAAATCATTGTTAAGAGAACCTAAAACATATCTAATCACACCCTAGAGTAGTATCCGTTTATCCCCATTCCCCAACCTGATTTATTATATAGTTTATGTTTAAGCAATAATAACAAAAGGATTGGAGTAAGGTGCAGCTTGTATTTGTATATAGATAATATTGTTTTAGACATAGATATAGTATTATACATGCACGTCGATGACAATGTTTTCAAAGTCTCATATTAAATTGTTGGAGCAGGTTGTCTTCAATGATTCAAATTGGTTTATGGATATTAACCAGTTGAAGCTTAACCGCCATTTTGGTTAATAAGATGGTTTTTCTTGAAGGCTTAAAATAGGAAAATTTCTGTTGGCATGTCAGTGATATATATTGTTTCGTCTACTTCAACGAACCGCAGCATTTTTCTCTCCTCCTATAACTCCAAAACACGAAAAAACAAAATAACAAAACAAAAAAACGTTTAGAAAATCAAATGTGACAAAGACAAATACAAAGGAGGAAACAGAAGCATGGAGAATTCTCCTCGTTGTTTGGTTTCTCTTCTTTCAATCATACTCTTGTCTGGATCCGCCTCGTCTCTCCACATCTCTCGTAATTTACTAATATTTCAAATATAGTATGTGCCTATAATTTTTTCTTTTTTTACGTTCTTGAAAAAAACGGAATGGATTTCTATGTGCAGTTGATGAATTTGAGTCACACCCAGCCACAAGCCGAGGTCTTCTTCAGGCAAAAACACGTAAGAATATTTTGAACACGTAAGAAGATTTTAAATCATTGATCGTATAATATGGCTCATGCATGCTTCATTGATGATTACCTGATTCAAAACCTAATTTTAAATAAACAAGATTCAATGCTTGTGTTAACTTGCAATGTGATAATAACAGCATGCAAAGAAGATTTTGCGAGCAAGAATTACACAATCATAACGAATAAATGCAAAGGCCCAAATTATCCAGCCAAGGCATGTTGCTCCGCCTTCAAGGACTTTGCTTGCCCATTCGCGGAAGCTCTTAACGATGAGAAGACAGAATGTGCCTCCACAATGTTCAGTTACATCAATATATATGGTCGTTATCCTCCGGGAATATTCGCAAACATGTGCAAAGAAGGCAAAGAAGGGCTCGATTGTACCGATGTCATGGCCGCCACATCATCTTCTTATGCAGTGATCCCTCTTGTCTCCACACACGCATTGCTTTTCACCGTTCTCCTGTTTTGCCTCTTCTAAAGACTTTTCCTATATATGTTACCGCATGAGATATATTACATATGAACATTTCGTTGTTAATTAGTTGGTGAGCCACCCCGTTATTTTTTTTCATGCAAAGTCATTGATGTACATTTTTCGATTTTGTTTAGGCTCTCGTGAACTATTTGTTTTTCTTTTTGTTCTCTTATTCTTTTAAGTAACATGAATTATGCGGGGATTGAACCTATAGTGTCTCGCCCTCAAGAATACTAGTACCAATTAAAGGGTACATATCCGAGTCCTCGTGAAGATTTCGTTACACGTCACAAAACTAATGTTTCATATACATGCTGTGTGGATCATGATAACATTTTGGTAGTTTAAGGTTGAGTATAATCCCCATGTGTTAGTGCAAAAATGACACCACAATTAGGTAATGCAGAAGATAAATCAAGAAACAAAACAATACAAGCAAATACTCTGTTTTATTAGAATCTCCTTTAAACAATCTATTACAAGACCTTGTTTATTCAGGTTTACTCGTCTAGTGTTAACACCCTAACACACAACACTGAAAGATTTTTAAGCTATCCGCTTATGTCTCTCTCCCGTCAAGTACTTCAGCCACTGGTTCATCACGACCCAAAACACTTCCAAGGGTTTCTCTCTCTATAAGATCAACTTTTGTGTCTCTGTATGTCTCTTTACAGACGACCCATAGCTATCTTATATTATTCTCCACGTTCCTGAAATCCTAGTCTCCAAGGCAACATCGATATGAACATCTTCCATAGCATTAAGTGCAACTTTCCTTTTCTTGGAATGCACTTATTTCTCTTCCTTTAAGTCATAAATTTGCTCATCAAGTTTATTACTCTTTCCATATCTCCAAGATACTCTCTTGCTTTCCAAGTCCGCACGACTCCAACTCAGCACCTTGACTCCACATGGTCTTCACCACTCAACACGACGTCTATTTCATCAACTACGTCAGCGACTACTTGAGGACGTACATGTTACATATTCACCATGGCCTTATATGGCCAGTCGAACATTTAGGAAGACATAAAGAAGATAGAAAAACGAATAGGAACATGAATAACAAAAATAAATAATAATTAAAAAAATAAAGAAATAAATGGACTTCGAGCCTGGACGTCAGAACCACACAAAGAGGTAGATGATTGGTTTGATCTGTTAAGTAAAGTTGGGTCTATCAATATTGCTTGCTAACACACTTGGTATTTTTAGAATATAAAGTCAGCTTTACGCCTCTAATTTCCCGTTGTCACTGTTGGTACTTTATATAAGTCATAATATAAGTTTTTTTGTTTGGAGAAAAGTCATACGATAAGGTTGAAACACTAATGACGGGGGAACAACGGCATTGAACAACTGGATCTGATTATTTGATATGTTATAAATCTCGAATGCAAATTGATGCGATCATCTTTTCGTGGCTATGATTAACGAATCCCAACTCCATGCGCAAGGCTGGCTCAACGCTGTTAAAGGCCCTAGAGCGAAAAATATTTGTTCTTACCCTGTAAAATTTATATGTTGATAACGCTTAAAATATTTTTAAAATTTAATCAGTAATATTTTGTAATGAAAATAAAACTATATACATATCAAATAATTTAGACCCTTTTCAATTTTATTTATTATATTTATAATTTTTTATATATAAAAATACAGATTTATAAAAAAATTGGATTTCTTAATTAGTATTATACGGGAAGACACGGGTTTGGACCCGGGGCGGTCGCACCGGTTGTCCCCCTAATAAGCCGCCCTGTCCATATGGTTATTGGTGATTTTCTCTAGGTCAAATTTAATGTTACCACGTTATTCTTTGATAAAGACCATATTATATCGTGAAATATTAATACTCTTCTCACTATTTAATTCAAATTATCATCGGCCATTTTCTTTTGTAAACAAAGGAACCTTCTGTAGCTTATTTATAAAACACCAGCAATTCACCGGCCAAAACTTATTCTATAATTCATATATACCCGTATCTTACAATCATGTAGGAAATCAAGTAGCCAACAACTTAGTTTACTCTACAATGTAAAGCATTTTACCACCCAAATGATTGTGGAATATCTGCCCAGTAATGTAAATCACAGAACCATACTAAGCCAGAAAAAAAAACAGTTATATAAATCTCTAATAACGAGTTCTTAGAAGAAGTTGTCCCAGCTATCTTGAAGCAGTTCAGTATCACCATGACTAATATGCAGATGCTAAAGATTCAGGTTTCTGGTACAACTGACATTATGCGACAACTAAAATATGCTCTTCAGGAATGCTTAGCTAACCATTGTGACTATAAGATGCTCACATTCTACACAACAAGTGACAAGACCAATATCAAACGCACCTGCTACAATTAACTTAAGTATAGACTGAATTTCAGATTATAGAAGCATCTTTAGAAACACTCTTAAGGAAGAAGAGTATCAATGTGGATCGGAGAAGCTGGTTTCCTGCACATAGGATCAAAGAGCACTCAGTTTCAGTTTAAAGACCAGAGACCCCAAAGTACACACATTGATCTTATCTCCTATAACATCAAACCTACCCAAAATTAAAAGACATGGTCGTTACCTCTAGGTGTTCTGAAGAAGCAGCCAATGGTTGAGGAGGAGACTTTTTTTTTTTTTGAAACACATGTTGAGAGGCTCAACATATTTTTCTCCATGGATTCATCTCCAAATTTATTTGTGCACATCTCCACGTTGGGAAATTCAAAAGGGTTGTAAATAAATAACCCAAACAAAGGGGTCAAAATTAAACCAATCAAACTCTTCGGGGACGAAGATACAAATATTAATACAGAAATAAGAGAAAAAGTCGGTTTAGCTGTTTCCTCCTCTCTACCTTCTTCTGCTTGCGTTTTCTCATCGTCTTTGCCTTCCTCCCAAGCGATTGATTTTCCTTTTTTTGTTGCCTTCTTCTATCCACACAAATCTATCTGATCGATGGCGTCGGGTCGGGTCAACTCGGGATTCGATTTCGGGTCCGATGATATCCTCCGCACTTACGACGACTTCACCAACAACCAGGACTCCTCCAACGGTTCCAACTCCGATCCTTCGATCGCCGCTACCAACTTCAATAAGGTCAAATCCAGATCCCCCCCTCCCTCCCTCCCGTCTCTGTCGTCGATATTTGGAAATTCTAGGGTTTCGATTTGGGAATTTCAATAATACTGTCTTCACCGATTCGCGCCATCGTTAAGATGATTCGTTGTTGATGATACTGAGCTACTCTTTTGTATCTCAGGAGTTTCATAAAACTAGGATGGCGAGGTCGTCGGTTTTTCCCACGAGCTCTTACAGTCCACCGGAGGACTCGTTGAGCCAAGACGTTACTGCCACTGTGGAAAGAACCATGAAGAAGTATACGGATAACGTGATGCGCTTTCTCGAAGGTATCAGCTCGCGCTTGTCACAGCTTGAGCTCTACTGCTACAACCTTGATAAGACTATTGGTGAGATGAGGTCGGATCTGACTCGTGATAACGAGGAGGCTGATGTTAAGCTTAGATCCGTGGAGAAACATCTTCAAGAGGTTTGTGTTTTATTTAATGTTTTAAGTTCCTTTTTTTTTTTTTTTTTTTGGTGTTGATTTTAGTTTGTGATAACGGTGTTTTTTGATGTAGGTGCGTAGGTCGGTACAGATTCTCAGAGACAAGCAAGAGTTGGCTGATACTCAGAAGGATCTAGCGAGGCTTCAAGTTGTGCAGAAAGACTCATCTTCTCCGTCTCACTCCCAACAAAGTGAGGAGACTCCTGTTCCAGAGGCTAAGAAGAGTGAGAGCTCCTCTGATGCACACAACCAGCAGCTTGCACTTGCTTTGCCTCATCAAATACCACCACAGCAGCAGCAGCAGTATTACATGCCTCCTACTCCACAGCTTCAAAACACACCTGCACCTGCACCCGTTCCTGCTCCACCATCTCAGCCACAAGCACCACCGGCGCAGGCTCAGTTCATGCCCCCACCTCCTGCTCCATCTCACCCAAGCTCAGCCCAAACGCAGTCGTTTCCACAGTACCAGCAAAACTGGCCTCCGCAGCCACAGGCGAGGCCACAGTCCAGTGGAGGTTACCCATCATACTCGCCTGCACCACCAAGCAACCAATCTCCAGTGGAGCCATCGCCCAGCAGCATGCAGATGCCATCACCATACGCTGGACCTCCTCAACAATCGATGCAAGGTTACGGATACGGTGCGCCACCACCACCACAGGCTCCTCAGCAGACAAAGATGTCTTATAGCCACCAGACAGGCGATGCATATCTTCCTTCAGGACCTCCTCCCCCTGGGTATGCCAATGCCATGTATGAAGGTGGGCGGATGCAATACCCACCACCTCAGCCTCCTCCGCAGCAGCAGCAACAAGGCCATTATATGCAAGGTCCACAAGGTGGTGGGTACGCTCCTCAGCAGCACCAGGCAGGTGGTGGCAACACAGGGACACCACCTCCTGTTTCAAGATCAAAATACGGTGAACTGATAGAGAAGCTAGTGAGCATGGGTTTCAGAGGAGACCACGTGATGAGCGTGATTCAGCGGATGGAGGAGAGTGGCCAGCCTATAGACTTCAATGCCCTCCTTGACAGATTGAGTGTTCAGTCCTCAGGAGGGCCTCCCAGAGGGTGGTGAGAGAAGCCACAGTGGCTCCTCTTCTAGGCCCTAGTTTTATTGGGCCCAATAGATTGGGCCTGTTGTGTATTCTTATGGGACTCAATTTATGTTTCCTTCAATAATTCGTGTGTTTACTTTCAATCTGCCACTTGAACAACCCAAATCTCTGGTCTTTGAGTTTCTTTTATTTTACACAATCTTGCATATATTTAGCATCGTCTACGTGTGGTTTAATAAAACCACTAGATTTTAATCCGCAAGTATATTTTTTCATTTTATAAATATATTTAATATTATTACAAATATTTTAAATATATAATTTATATTTTAGTATTATATATTGTGTGACTATAATATTATTGTTTATATTTTTTGTTCGGTATTAGTAATATATAGTAATTTATTTAATACATTTTACTTTGTTATTAATTTTTATTATTTACTAATATATTTTTGAGTTATCTATAATAAAATAACAATATGAAATAATCAAATAGATAACTTTCTTCAAAATATGTTTTCTCTTTAATATATACATTTTTAAAATTTATTTATTTATATCATAGAAAAAAATATGTTTAAGATAATTTATATTTACATGTTATGTTTAAAAAAAAAAGTTTAACATATATTATTTTAGTATTTTACGAGATTTATAAGTAGAAACACTGTTTTAATATTATAAACCCATTATTTTAGTAAATTTTATACATAGTAGCATCTATCGTATTATTTTAGTAAATTTTATTAATATAAGATTTTTTTTGGATGTTATGATATTAAACTTTATTTTTATTTTTAATTAAGATTTCAAAATATTAGATTGCTTTATTTTTTACGACATATATAGTTTGTTTTTTCGTAGTGCATTTCAAAACTTTATTATTTACTATCTATGATTTTATATTTTGTAAAATTTAAAATATTATCATTTTGAGGTTGAATATATATTTTCAAAATTTTATATTTTGTCAAGAAAACTTTGAAAAATTACACTAGTATTTTTAGTTTGGAAGATGACATGAATTTTTATTGTTACTACATTAATACATTATTTTATACAAATATTTGAATTTTTGGTAATATTTTCTAAATTTTCTCAACATATTTTGTTATAATTAAAAAAATAATTATAATTAAAATGACATTAATATTTTAAATGAACTACCAAAATTTCATATTTTTCTAATAACATATTTTTTTAAATAGTATATGAACTAAATGTTATTATATACTATTATATATTGTATATAAACATTTTAAACAATATATTGTTGAGAGTTTCAAAAAAGAAAGATAATATATAGTTGTAGATATAAAAATTTAACCTATGTTAATAAAGTTATTAATGTATAAAAATATTATATAGTTGACGAATTTAACTTATTTTAATGATGAGTGATAATTTATTTAAATGAAACAATTTAAAAAAACTAAAATTTGTTAATTTACCTATTTAATATAATTTTGCCATATTTTAATTCTATTTTTAAATAATACAGAATATAATTATAGAATTTATAATAAAAAATAGTAGATAATTATAATTTTTTTGTTTTATAATAAAATTTTAGTTTATAATAATATTATATTACTAATTACGAAATTAATTAATAAATAACATAAAATATATAAATTCTTAAGTAAGATTTTGTTAGATTTTTTCTCAACAGATTTTTTTAATTATAAAAAATGAAATTTATTGTTGGTTTATTATTAATGTAAACAATCAAATATATCATATTATTTGTTAATGGTAGATAAAAAATAAGATTATAAATTACTCCCTCCGGATTTGAATATATGATGTTTTAGTTTTTTTTTCTTGTATACAAATGTATGATGTTCTACTTTTCATTAATGCATTTTGCTTTTAAAATAAAATGTAAAAAATATAAGTGGTTGAATTTTATTGGGATTCAAATAAATCTTTAAACTAACTAAAAGTAAAACCAAAAAGTATTTGATATAAGTAAGTATTTAATTTCTCTTAATATGTGTGCACAACCTTAAACATCATATATTCAAATCCGGAGGGAGTAATAGATTAATACATTCACTTTTAGTACATTTATTTATTTATTTATTCATTAGTACGACACGTGTCAGTCGCTAACAGAATCGAATTAAAATTGCGAGGAAGCAAAGATTGATGAGGCGCCAAATACTTATTATTTGAAGCAGCGCGGCAAGAGTCTTGCGCCGAATAAATCTTGTTGAAATTAGATTAGGAATATTTCCATTATTGTATCTTCCTTTTCTCTCGATAGTATTAGTAAATCATGTATGCATGTATAAATACAGATTACGAGGTCCTTGATTCTCAATCTCTCTAATATCTTCTTCCTTGTAACTTCACGATGACGACGCCGGTGAGTAAGAACATCGCCATCAGGCCTGTGGAGTTCTACGGAAACGCGCTTCCCCGTCCTCGTTTCTTCGCTAATCCTCAGTTTAACTCTCACCGTGTCGATCCGCTTCTCTCGTGGGCTAGAGACGCTCACTGGTCCACGGGTGGTCTCAACTTCACGCGCCTCCGTCTCCAGGGACGGATCGAAGGAAACGTGGAGAAGCTCCGAGCGCAGCTCGAGGATTCCAGCCCTGGAGACTCCGAGAAGAAGAAGAGATCTGGTTGTGATTCGACTCCTCCCGCGGCTCCGGTTGCGGTGAAACGAAGGAGGTACGTAGATCTTAACGATGATGAGGATGAGATTGGATCGGGAGTGGCTAGGATCATCAGAAACCTCTCTGGTGATTTTGATAGAGTCGCTGGAGAGAGTGAGATCAATAAGAAATCGATTGGATCCGAATCAGTGGGGAAGAGGTTGAAGGAGAAGAAAACAAGATTGACAAGAATAATCCCTCTAGGTTTTAGATTTTAATTCATGACAATGTAACTTCTTATTTAGTTTCTGAATTTCCTATAAATATATTAATTTCTCTGCTTTTTCTGATAAAATTATGATTATTACCCTCGATATCTGATTCTTGAATTGGGAGTAAAGGACGAGCAGTGTGTTGCTTGACACGGATATGAATGTTAGGGTAGTTGCCTGAGCCAAGATGAGACAAGGTGGTGCTGGTGCATATATGCGTGATGATGGTGACGAGAGGCAAAGGGGACGACGGCATGGAAGTGAGCTTGTTGGATAGAATGAAGACTTCTCTTGTTGGTAACTAGTGACGGAAGACAATAATAACGACATCCCATGTTCCTAGATGTATGTATGGAAGCTGAAAAGCTAGTCTGCGAAGTTATGTAGTTGTATTTTTGTTCTATATAACAGATTTAGTATGGCTACCAAAAAAATTCAATGTTTGAATTGAGAGTTCCTTCCTACGTCAAGATTTTTTGATCTTTTGATTTGAATTGTCGGAAGAATCAAAATCGTGAATTTTTCTAAGACAGTATATACTGTAGTTATATTCTTTGTTTCTCTCTTCATATTTGGATTCCTATCTAATGATCCAGGACGTAATCCGGGACATGAAGAATAAAAAAGAAAGGTTTTTTATTACTTTATTTAATATTTAAATAGTGGAAATGTGCGAATTTTATTAGGATTTTATCTATTTCACATCATCAAAAAGGGGAAGGGAAAGAGAGGGATTCGAACCCTCGGTACGATTAACTCGTACAATGGATTAGCAATCCAACGGTTTAGTCCACTCAGCCATCTCTCCTAATCGAAAAGGAATACTTTTTAGGTTCCGTTAGACAAAAAAACGGCTTAAAAAAAAACTTTCTCCACTTTATTCTTAAAAAACTTTTTTTTTTTAGATTATTCTTTAATAATACTTTAATTATATAAAGTATACACTCCATATAGAAATGTTCATGAAAATCGTCCCTTTAACATACGTTATAATAACTTGTGTTTCGAATATTAACGTAGCACCAGTGGTCTAGTGGTAGAATAGTACCCTGCCACGGTACAGACCCGGGTTCGATTCCCGGCTGGTGCATTCTTTTAATTTTTTGTTACTGTTAAAAACAACATTTCTACGATCTCTATGTTTGGGCCGCTCGTTTCCATCCTGGTAGTACTTAAAACTAGGCCGAGGTTGTTCATTAGGTTTCAGTTTGGGTTTAACAAAAACATTCAGCTAAATGTATTTACGATCCTTTTTTTTCGATTTACGTAACTATTTTATCTTTTGGGTGCAGTTAGTTTATACATGATAGATATTAGATATACATGTATACACTGTGCATAAAATCTAAAGCTAATGTTTATATAAAGATTAGATTAGCCTTAAAAGAAAATCTTGATTATAGATACTCTAACTTTTTTTTTTTTTTTGACAAAAAAAAGATACTCTAACTTAACTACATCTCTTTACTGGAGTATGTTTTTTTTCTTCTCTAGTCTAGTCGTTTATATACATTTTTTACTATGTTTTCATCAAAAAAGTTGAAGGAAATGTTTTTTTCCTGCTTATGATTAATTAATAAAAGAATCGCATTATGTTCTCACTATCTTCAAAGCCATTTAATCAGTCTCCTGTCCATTTATTAAAAAACCTTTAAATTAAGGTTTGGTTAAAGAGATTATCATGTAGGTACTTGATTTTGTTTGATATAATATTTGTTTGGTGGGATTTAAGATCACGACCCATATCCTAAATTGCTCATTTTTTACCATGAAGTCGTCGTCGTACAGGGAAGAAGATAATACTAGTTAATATTCTGCTTACCTCATCCATTATTGTAAGTACTAATTGGGAAGTAGGTCTAAAGTTCAGTTCCATGTAAGTTGCTGAGTTCTAAAATTATGTTTCCCAAATAATTTCCTACACTTTTGTAACGCACAAACTAGGAATGTCCCAAAAACAATTGATTTGTTTCTAGAGAAAACGATAATCAAATATGAGCTAGTGTAAGTACTTAATGCTGGTTAGCAGATAGGTGCGACCCTATGAGCTAGTCTCAGAATTTGATATTATGAACAATGTTCAAACAGTTGACGAAAACGAGAACAGTGTAGAATTGTTTTAACGTAATTGACAAATTAAACGCATACTACCCTCTCTATTGATCACAAAAAGATTTTTAACCTTAGAACTCGTCCACTAGGTTTGGTTTGGGTAAAAACTCCTAAATTAACTACTTAAGGAAAAACTTTCAAACTAACTTTATTTAATGAATTAAACCTAACACGTCATAATTACTATTACTACTAGTAAATTTTTAGTTCAGGGGTTTCTACATTAAATAAACATAGTTGAAGAGTTTTATCGTTAAAAATCAAAAAACAAATTTACCATTTAAAATATAAAAAAATCAAAATTTTATAATATTATCTACAAATTAGTAACTTAGAAATTTTCAAATTAACATTTTTAATTTTTGTTTGTAAATATATGCGTTTGATGTGTTTTTAACATCAACATTATATATGTATAAATTAAAAATGTAAAACCCCAGAAAACATCATAAAAATTATCTAAAGATTTATTATTACATTTTTATTAGATAGGATATAATTTTTATTATATTTTTCTTATTTTTTACATTTTTAATCGTTTAGTAATTTAATTACAGGTATATCTTTAGATAATTTTTTTAAGAGCAAGAGGAATGCAGGGGGATAAAATATGTTCACGATGCAGAGCATACGAGGAATCCATAAATCATGTTTTTTTTTGAATGTCCACCGGCGGTTCAGGTTTGGGCACTCTCAAGAATTCCCTCGAATCCAGACATCTTTCCTATTCAATCATTTTTTGCAAACATGGATTATTTATTTTGGAGAATTTTTCCGAAATTGGAAGATCATCAATTTGCATGGATCTTATGGTACATATGGAAGGGAAGAAATAACAAGGTTTTTAGTAATTTGGACATGGATCCTAGAGATACTCTCAAATTAGCAGAAACAGAGTCTTTACTTTGGGTGGAGGCGCAGATCTCACTAACACAAGGAATCGAGCAAACTCGATTACCAGTACAAGCGATAGTACCGGATATCCCAGGCCGATGGTGTTTTACGGATGGATCATAGAAAAATCAAGATTTACATTCAGAACAAGGGTGGTATAGTACACTAGAAGGTTTTGATGGTTTAATGGGAGCGAATCAGCCGCCACTTCATTCAGAGATGGAAGCGCTTATTTGGGCAATGAAGTGTATGAGGAACCTAAGACAGTTTACTGTTACATTTACAACAAATTGTTTTCAGTTGGTGAAGATGGTTTCGAAACCAGAAGAATAGCCAGCATTTGCAAGTTATTTAGAAGATATAAAGGTTCTGAAGAGAAGTTTTCATAGCTCAGAACTCATTCAAGTACCACAGACACATAATTCAAGGGCGGACAGTTTTGCACGCAGTGCACGAAAGCAATCGTCTATTGTTGTCCATATAGATGCAGAGCTACCAGTTTGGTTTGCAGAATCTACATGGTTCTGTTTATGTTGCTGACAAAAAAAATATTTAGATAACTTTTATTATATTTTCTGGGTTTTTACATTTTTAATCTACACATATATAATGTTGGTGTTAAAAACACATCAAATTTATATATTTATTAAAAAAAATAAAAATGTTAATTTTGAAAATTTAAGTTACTAATTTTAGATAATATTATAAAATTATGATTTTATTTTATTTTTAATGGTAAAATTCATCAATTATGTTTACTTAATGTAAAACCCATTGAACTAAAGATTTACCGGTAACAATGATAATTATGACCTGATTGGGTTTAATTCATTAAATAAAATTAATTTAAGGTTTTTCCGTTAAATACTTAATTTGAAGGTTTTACCCGAAATAAACTTAATCGATGAGTTTTAACGTTAAAAAACCATCACAAAACTGAATTAAAGTCTTCCCTGCTAAACATCTTTCATTTAGCACATAGTTTGGCCTCAACAAGCATTTATTTTAAATCGATGATATTTTCAATTAAATAATCTTAATTGGTTCTTTTGGCCGTCTCTGTTTTCTTTGTTAAAGAGAGATTTATATTTTAGATTTGATTGTCGCCTTTATTATATCTACAAAGATAAAAGTTCCATTTATTTAAGATTTGATTCTTACACTTTACACAAAATTCCAATTACTAATGTTTGATAGTGAGTATAATAGTTAGATATATTAAAAAAATTTGTTCAAAAAAAAGATATATTAAATTTGTATGATGATTAATGCAACTTGACTTACTTTATTAAAAATTGACACTTTATAAATATTTTTTGGGAAAAACTTAAAAAAGGGAACTTTATCAACAGATTCAACACTTCAATTGTTTTTTGTTGGACATTAGATTGATGGTGGGTTTTCATTTGATTATTGTTTCTTACAAGGACGAATAAAATATCTACAGATTTTTTGGATACAATTTATAAGATTCTGAATTTTAAGAGGGAAATAACCCATCAGTCTTAATGCTGGGAGACAAAATGAATATGTCTTCATTCAAAAAACAAAAACAAAATGAATATGTGAAAAGTATTCCAATCCTTTTTATCCGACTCTTCCTCATATAATCTCTTAAATCCGCCAAGAAAATTTGTAAAGATTATACATGATCAACACTTTGAAATTTCAAAAAGACTTTATCTTGTTAAAGTAAACTAAGAGCATAAAATAAGACTCAAGTCGAGTGTGTAATTGCCTATATCGTGTTGGGATTTCTTTTGTGAACTTGTGATATACTAGAATTAGTGGACAATAATGAATAAGGATCCCTACAAGCCTGACAGTCTGTAATTACTTAGTTCTTCAGTAATCTAAAGTTATCCAAAATAGTGTGAATGCTAGGCGAATTTTGATACTTGTTTCTAATTTTCCTTCACGTTTTTCAATTCGGGTTGCTTCGGGATCTTACCTGTTTTATTTTCCTTCTTATCGATTGAATGTTGGATTACTGAACTTTAAGCATTCTCTTTTATTAATGAGTTGTCATTCCTCAGGCTCATGAGACGTCTTCTTACAATAAGAGTCGTAAGATCTATATTAAAACCGATGGTTTAGTGACTTTAGTCGCGCATACATTCATATGCTAGTATATTTGAGAGATTTAAACTTTGGCTTTTATCAAATACAACTCTTGTGTTTGCGTTTAGGTTTATATACTTAGGTTAGCGTTTGTTTGTATCTCAGATGATGTTATTCCTAAAACCAAAAACAAGATCCAGTTATGTATATATTAGTGCTATAAAAAAGCATAAACTAGCAATATGGAGAAGATATAGGGCACATAACAATTGACGAAGATATATGGCACATAACAATTGACATAAGTTTAGCATTTTCGTGATTTATATTATACCTGACTTTATTATATATTAGACCTACTCGTTAGTATGATTTCCAGCAATTACCTATTTCAGTTTGCTTGTTAACTACAAAACTGATTAATAAAAGAAATTGTAATGCCTTTTTACCAAGTGTCTTAAGGTATCCGTAAATGCATCGAGGTCGGCAACGATCCTTTTCGAAAGCGCAACGTTTGTATATTATTCAAATTCCACCAAATGTTATAAAATGATAAAAGTGACACTTCCATAAACTTTACTCATCTCTTTTGTCTTTTGGGATTCACTCCTAGCCAGGGCTCTAACCATCGGATTATACTAAGAATAATCAGTAACTTATGACAAAATAATGATAGATAATATATATGTTTTTTAAACTGGCCTTACATAATATATATGTTGATATTTTTGAAATCTGGCCTTCCAGATGTGATGAGTAAATACGAAGTCTATGAAAACTACAAAAGTCTAATCGATATTTTTTATATATTCAAAGATCCAATTAAACATTCTCATTACCATAATAAAGTATATTTAGAGATTATATGTTGTACATGTATAATTTCTAAATTTACTTTATTATGGTAATACGAATGTTTAATTAAGATCTTTGAATGTAGAAGAAAATATCGATTAGCCTTTTGTAGTCTTCATAGACTTCGTATTTACTCATCACATCTGGAAGAAATGAACGTCAAATATCAGATTGTTTATTCAACGAGTCCAATATGAATTAATTTAATTTGTAATTGATACACAAAGATCATTTCATATCCTTTTATTTGACTGATCACACACGATAAAACAAAATTATGCAGAGATAGCACATGTGACAGCTTTTAACAGCATTATTCAATTCAGTTCAACTCACTTTATTTGACTCTCATATTACACACTAAAAAGCATGCCGTTTGCGTTGGTTATAGTCATACAATTTATGCAAGACGAGTCAAATATTATAATGATTTATATATATTTATTCATGTTCTTGTATATCAATAAGACCAAAGTTAAAACCTGTTTTAGGAGCATATTAGCCTGGCTAACTGTATCAAGGTTTTTTTTTATTTTTATATGTCCACTATATTTGCCTAAATACAAATAGTAAGAAAATCGGAACTTTGAACAACAAAAAAAAATCGGAACTATTCGGAAAGTTTTACCAAGCAACGAAAAAAATGCATGATTGCGTTATGTTGCCAACATTTCACACTTTACTTTGTGTCAGTGTACTAACAACAACAAATGTTCCAACTGTTTGGTGTTTACCTCAGCTCAATGAGCTGGTCCATATGCTGCCACCACATGATCCTTACTAAGATTTTTTCTTTTTGTGAAAGAACCTTATTCAAGAATATTCCCAGCCTCCTAAAATTCTGATTTGAAAAAATGCGGAATATTCTACTAAATCCAACAGTTTTTTACTTTCTGTTTTTTTACCTCGCTTATGATATGATATGTTCAACATTTTCATGTGAGCGATTGATAGAAAACATCTGTTTAAAACTACAAAGTATTAAACTGTATCTATTGACATCTAAATGTGTAGAGAGATTGCGCTATAACTTCATCGCATTTGCCAAACTTATAAGCATATATACCATCTTTTTTTTAGAAGTAACTAATATGCTTAACGTACTTTTACCAAGTTATCTGAACATCAATTATATATAGCATATTCGACATATCCAAAGTATCTTGTAGTAGATGCGAAAAAGGTTCAGGTAATGCAGATCCACTTTACTTAGACCAAAATATCGTTTTCTTTCTGTAAATACATTAAGCATATACACTACAAGATTTGCATAACTTGGAAATTCAAAGAACTTTAACTTTGTAATGCGAATACATCGTGCTATAAATCAGATTACTATTAATCTTTTTCAGTACAATTTAAAAGAATCAGACTGAAACAAGAAATGTAACATGTTCCAAATATTCTACATAAGCCAATATGAGCTGTTTCCACATTTTCACGTGAGCGGTCTAGAGATAACATCTGTTTCGAACTACAAAGCGATGTAGTAATCTGTATCTATGGTTTGGTAGACATCTAAATTAATACAGAGAAATCACTTTAACTCCATCACCGCATTCGCCAATCATTCTTGCCAAACTTAAGTATATACCATGCTTTTGTAAAAATAACTAATGTGCTTATTTTACCAAAAAAAAAGAAAGAAAAAGAGTTAATGTGCCTAACGTACTTCTACTAAGTATCCGAAAAAGAGTTAATGTGCTTAACGTACTTCTGCTAAGTATCCGAAAATTGATTCTATTAATTAAGCATATTCCACATATCCAAACGTATCTTTTAGTCAATTAAATGATTGTAGTAGATGCGAAAAAGGTTCTTGTAATGCAGATGCACTTTACTGACGTCAAAATGTCGTTTACTTTCTGTAAATACACTACAAGATTTGCATAACTTGGAAACTCAAACAAATTTAATTTTGTAATGTGTGATATATCACGCTAAAAATTTCGTTACAGTTACTTTTTGTCAAAGAAAGATTTGGGAAAAGAATGGTTCTACGGTCCTAATTTTCATAATACCGGCATATTTCCTAATATAAGTTATAATTTTCAGCTAATTTCTCTAATTATTTTATTTTGGTGACATGATAAGGAAAGAAGTATCCCCACCCCATGTAGGCAACCAGGATAAGGCGTTTAGGACAAAAAGACACGTGTATGGCTATCTTCCACGTAGATGTCTTTGTCTCTGTCTGATTTTTGGCACGTGGGTCCCCTTTTCATGATCAGGACGATTCTAGCGAGTGCTTTCCAATAATTAATAATTGTGCTTTTAAAAATCGCATTGCAATAAGTAATACATCTAATTTATGAAGAGTTTCTAAACTTTTGTGTGTGCACCATGGATATATACAAGTCAATCATACAAAATAACTTTTATGTCAAGTAACAAAACTCCTTTCAAGACGCGTGTACTCATTATATAAAAATGTTAACGTAATTTTCTTTGACTTTTTCTTGGGTTCACCCCCTAGGGTGAACCTTTAGGTTCACCAACCAATAGAAAGTTGTCATTTTAGATCTAGTATCTTTTAATTAAGGAAACAAAATAACTTGCCAAATTATATTATGCTTTTAAAATAAAAAATAAAAAATTAAATAAATAAAAATAACAATAGTTCTAAAAAAAGATTATTTAAAAAAAATATTTATTTTTAAGATTTAGAGTTTAGTGTTTAAGATTTATAATTTAGAATTTATCCAAATGTTTAGTGTTTTTCCAAGGGTTTAGGGTTTACCTAAGGGTTTAGGGTTTACCCAAGGGTTTAGGGTTTACCCAAGGGTTTAAGGTTTTCCCAAGGGTTTAGGGTTTAGGATTAGAGTTTAGGGTTTAGTGTTTTGTTGACAACATTTTTTTTTTTTAAATTCGTTTTTTATATATTATTTTTATTTATTTTTAAATTTTATTTTGAAAAAATAATATAATTTGCCAAGTTATTTGGTTTCTTTAATTAAAAGATACTAAATTTAAAATGATAATTTTCTATTGGTTGGTGAATCTAAAGGTTCACCCTAGGGGGTGAACCCAAGAATAACTCATTTTCTTTAACACATGTACCAATATTAAGTTTTAACGAAAACTTTGGATAGATAATGCATTATGCATAGTAGCTTCTAAAACGTGTTAGTTGCTAATGAATTAGACAAAGAGATATACAATGATAAATTATCTATAATCTAACTCGACACGCTTTGTCTATTTTTCAATTGAGCTTAAGAAAATAGTATATTGATAAATGGCAAGTGTTAAGAATGAATTTAGTACGAAGTTTCGTCTCTGTTAAAAAAAACAGTTTAATTTAGCAAAAGATAATATTTTTATAATAATAATTGAAACGTTCTAGTAATGTTAGGGATCGAGTATATCCGAATCTGTAATGCGGAGTTCTTGTGGTTGGACCATGCTGACGCAGAAACTAGCTGTCTTTAGCCATCAGATCTGACTCAGCTCATAAGATTCTGACACGTTACTTTCATCCAAACTCAAACAGATCATTCGATGCACCTGTTCGCGGCGCCTTGTATTTGTTTCTCCCACTCCTCAGGTGGGTCCTATCTCTATAAGTGTGGGTCCTATCATTTATCCGGGTCCCACATAGGCTTCACTTTCTGACTATATATATCCTTCTAGTTTAATCCTATTTTTCTTCATCCTAAAAAACAAAAGAAGAATTAAAAGAAGGAACAGAGAAACATTTTCATATCTCTCTCTCTTCTCGAAAGCAATGGATCGGCAAAACTCCGATGACATCATGAAGTTTCTCGACGGAATGGCTAGCTCCGACGATGTTTTATTTGGTTTTCTTGACGAAGGGAACCATTCACCAGAGGATTACCCTGATTCCGGTAGCTTCGCCGGCGGCGAAGAATCCGATATGGACAACGATGCCGCCGGTTGCAACTCAGAAGAGAACAAAACGTTTTGGAATGAACAAGAACAACTTCTCCAGGTAATTTTTTAAATATATATATTAGTTGATAAACTCTATAATAGTCTCTTCTTTGATTATAATAAAAAAAAATCAAGTTTTTTTGGTGGGGTATACTTAATTTGGTTTTGGGGTTTATGTTAAATATGTAGGCGACACTGTATAGGACAAGTTCTATTGAGACAAAGATTCGACAAGCAACCAAAGAAGCGTTGAAAGAAGTGAGATCAAAGGGTTTGCAATGTGTTTGCCGGAGACCGATGACCGGCGGTTGCCGTAGCTGTTTACGCGGCGAAGTGGCTAGCCGTCTCCGAGATGCCGGCTATGATTGCGTCATTTGCAAATCCAAGTGGAGAAGCAATCACGAGATCCCTGCAGGTATAATAAATTATATCCCCATTTTACTCGGTTTTTCAAATTTCCTGTATTTTAATAGTTTCCATCTGATAAAAAAATAGTTTATGAATAAATTAAAAAGATTTGTGTGATTCGATTTATGATTTTTAGAATTAAAGAAATTTTCAAAAACCTTACGTTTGATATGGACTTGTTTTGAAACGTTCAGCCCTCCTTATCACCAAGTCAATGGAATTGTCTAGATATTTGCTTATTGTATCAAGTTGTCATTAATTATAATAATAGTTGGACTAACCATGATATTTATTAATTGAAAATATTAGGCGAGCATGAATATTTGGAAATCGTGGACAAATCTGGATCAAAGAAAGGCGAGATCCGTGTGGTGATTGAGCTGTCTTTTAGGGCGGAGTTTGAGATGGCGAGAGGTAGTGATGAGTACAAGCGACTCATTGGAATATTACCTGAAGTGTACGTCGGAAAAACAGAAAGGCTAAAATCGCTGATAAAAATACTGTGCACGGCGGCTAAAAAGTGTATGAAAGACAAGAAAATGCACATTGGTCCTTGGAGAAAACACAAGTACATGCAAGCCAAATGGCACGGCACCTGCGAAAGAAAATCCGCGATGCTTGTTGACACGGAGACGGAGGAAGATAAGAGTGTGATGCCAAAGCCTAGAGTTTCTATGTTGAATTATGGTATTTATGGTAATTTATCCTCCGGAATGGGCCGTCCAGCCGCCGTCGCGGTCGTGTGATTATATACATATATAATATATATAGACATACGAATATGATAAGTAGCTTAGGAGGAGAATAAGTGAAATGAGTTTCACATTGAGAGTTTGCGTGGGATTGTATGGCCGATGATTTTGTGCGCCCAAACAGGGCAACTCCTTGGATCCATTATAGTATACGCAATGTTATTTTAACTGAGGTAAATTCTAATTGGCATCCTTAGTCCTTAGACATGAATGGATGATCTACTTGCTGAAGGTTACTTGTAATAATTGTCGAAAGCCAACACGGTTTTGTAAGAGTCACTTAGGCAAATGAACAACGTGAATAAAAAACATGGGCTTTGACTAGTAAACAATTCAGAGGAACAAGTGGAATTAAAAGAAAAAAAGTACAGGGAAAAGAATATGGATTTTACAGGAATATTTTTTTTTGTGAAAGAAATTAATATATAGCGTCGCAAGGTTGAATAATGGGTATTTAAAATGGGAAGACTTGAAATTGATACGTGCAAGTATCATCGTTTTCCGACAGAGCATTAGGAATCTAAATCAAGGATTACTTAAAAACAAAGATCTGGTACAAATTTGTTGTTTTGTTGAAAAGATAAAGATTATTATTGCGCATGACAAACATGTTTAATAATCCAAGTTTTGACAGAGCATTACAAATCTGAATCAAGGAGTACTTCAAAAAACAAAGGCTGGATTATTGCCCGTATTTGAAAGCCTTAGCGACTCTCCCAACTTTTCTTTACTAGAGTCAATTGACCAATCACAACTTACCACATAACAAAATACACAATTTAGTAAACATATCTCTATCTACTATGAAAATGTACAATTGTCATTCTTTTATGAACGGCGAATCGGTAATTCACACTTAATGTTTATTTTTTAATATCAGTCTCGACCGAAGATTTATCTATCTGAAGAAGTTTTGCATGAATCATGTTAATACTACAACGTTCTACTTCTACATGTACGTGGGAGAATGATAACAGTTTTTCTTTTGTCGAGAGAATGACAATATAGAAACAGTTCAAAGTTCAAACAGTTTACCAAAACAATAATAATTCAAACACAGTAAAATGGCACATTAATATTAAACTCAACTGTAGAGGAGTTAATACCTTGCCATTATACACTAGACCATGGAACTTATGATAACTTCGAGAACCAATCCTAGAGGACCCATTCCAGGACCAACCGAACCGGCATTATTGCGAGCTCTTACCGGTCCTGGAGCCGGAGCAAAAGCTTCTGAATTAGAAAGAACCACTCCTAGTGGAGTAGGCGCTGGAGACGTCAAAGCCTGATGGACTGGAGAAAGAGTCGGTGACGGGGAAGGGGATGGCTGACGGGGACGGTGGGCATGACCTTGACGGCTAGCTTCTGCTCATTGGGACACTTTTCTGAGCTGCCGCTGATGAAAAAAAACGGACCTGAGCGGCTAAGCACAAAGAGAGAGTCTCCGTCTGATAGAGAAGTTATGGGTGAGTCGTGTTGCATGTGTTGTACTCTTCTTCCCTCACCTCCAACACTGAACCTTTTTCCTTGGCGTACTTAAAATCTTGCAGTTGCACCAATTGATATTATCATGCTTTATTACTTTATAATGACATTAATGTGTACAATAAATAGGAGAGAAGAAAGAGACTTACAAAGAGTGTCATTGACTTGAAACCGGTTCCGGTGAGAACAATGAGAATAATCCTCGGAAGGAGTAAGGATCCAACCATTTATCCCACCAACATAGAACTTGTACCCATTTGATAAGCCTATTGCATTCCCCAAACCCATTAACATCACTATCATCAAGTAAGCATCAAACCTTATGACCAGACCCATCTCTCCAAAACTTAAACTAATAAATCTCAAGTAAGTTACTCTCCTGAACTGTATATTGCTCTTGGGTGCTTGTATGTGTATTTATTGTGAAAGTAGAAATCATAGCCGTTGGATGAAGCCTTTTGGCCGCAACCAATTCGCAAGAGAATATGCAGATTAGTTTGAAGCGTTTCAGTTTTGCTCTTCTCTTTTCTTCACACGTTTTGACATGCAATGGATTTAACGGCTATCTTCTTTTCACACTTTTTATTTACTCCCTTACAAAGCACAAACAGCCATTATTAAAAACCAGATCTTCTAATTTGATAGTAAGTTATTACAAAACTGAAATCATTAGTTTTTAACTTACCGTTTGTATTTTTTTGTTTATTTTATCCTGGACATGATGAGTATTATTAACTCTGGACAGAAATATGTACAAGTTAGCTAAAAAGGAGTTCAATACAATCAAGTTTTAGTGGGCTAATTAAATGGATCAAGTATGCAATAAGACAGGCTTTCTACTTTTAAAGCCCAACTAGTTCTATTGGAGAATAATATAAATTTTCTTTGGATCAGAATAAATGACCTTCTTCCATGCTTTAAGTGCACGATACGCTTGCTAAAGATGCTGGTTATGGTTTTGGGAATGACTTGTTTGGTGGTGAAGCTTATGGTTTGAGGAATGACGTGTGTGTTGCTGAAGGCTATGCTTTGCGGTTGATACTAAAGAGACATGAAAAAGAAGGAGTGAGAGAAGGGCATGAAATGTAAGAGAGAGAGCCATTGAAAGACACAAGTTATGGATCATTTGTTTGAAGTTTGTGGATTTATTATACAGAGACACTTTTTACGGTTCAGTCTTTGGAGCAAGGTTTGCTGGATCAAGTAGTCCCATAAGCTCAAGGAAAAAGACGATCAACTCCTTACTTATAGCTGTCTGAAGTGGTTTAAGTGAGATCTGAGGCTGACACTTGAAGATCCAATCTTAGGGTTGGATTTAGATCACTAACTCGCTTACAACCCACGTAAACCCAATCTTACTAGTACAATCTTTAGCATAACCCGTAAATATAATTTTGAAGACCAAATCTTAGGGTTGGATTTAGATCTCTTTATTGTTATGTCCCCCAACTTGAGACTTAAAGGACAAGATAAAACATCTACATCCACTGAGAGACTTTTTCTTATTATGTCCCGACTATTTGAAAATAAAAATAGATAGTGGGAAATAATAAACTTTTTAGTCTGCTAATTAAACAAAAGAATCTAAACGTGTTAATTAGGCCTACGAAATCGGATGTTACTTAAAAAGCACGAATGTTACTGAGAAATGTTCTACTCTCCATAGTCCATACGCTACGTATTGAGACCAGATTACATGCAGTAATATGGGCACATGTATTAGATAACAAACGCATGGCATGCGATAAAATCATCCGAGCTGAAAGAGAACTCGGCTAGAATTAATCCGATTTTAGGAGCCATGAGAATTACATGTGTTCATTAAACTAACCATGCATTATAACCTAGAAAATATAAATTAACTGACTACTACATATACATATATAGATACATCGAACTGTGATCACACAAGAATCATCTCTCCTTAATCGCTATAGAGTAATCAGTTAAAGAGACCAATGAAGATACATCGTGCCATAATCCTGGTGACACTCTTGGCCTTGACCAAGACCGCCGTTTCCCAACTTCAATCGATTGAGCAGTGCAGAGAGGTGTTCGACAGTTTCATGCCGTGCATGGGCTTCGTCGAGGGAATCTTCCAGCAACCTTCTCCACAATGCTGCAGAGGCGTGAGCCACTTGAACAACGTCGTCAAGTTCAAGACTCCAGTTACTACTCTTTCTCTATTTACGGTTTTTCTTTTCAGTATAGAGCCGGTCATAGATACAGCCAAGTGAATCACTCGTCTTGGACCCCGAAAATTTTAAGTTAATATATATACACAGATTCCCAAATTATTTTAAAATTCTAATATTAAAGTTCTTACAAATTGTTTATGGCTCTCGGTATCTCAAGGCTGGTCCTTCTTTTCACCATTAGCTATTAGTAATCTGACGTTATATATTAAGCAGCGATCGAGGAAGAATGAGCAGGGGACTGGAGAGTTAGAGAGAGTATGTGAATGCATAGAGATAATGGGAAAAGCAGATCATCTTCCTTTTCTGGCATCCTCCATCAACAATCTTCCTCCCCTTTGTTCTCTTTCTCTCAGCTTTCCTATCTCTGTTGGAATGGACTGTTCTCAGTAATTATTATTCTCCTCTCCATAATTTTTAACCTAAGAATGTTATTTTGTTACAGTTTTCCTATGTGTAAAGGACTAATATTGGAGTATTTTCTTTCATTACAGGTTTAGAAACATGAAGGAACTCGACGCTGAAAAAGTAAACTAGTTACAAGAATATATGAATATTGGAAAGGGAAGACTTGTAATAGCTATCTGTGTATGATATATAATTTAGCTTATTGTATTAGTGACTAGTCTAAAAAGCAAGCAAATGTTAAGTTCTATAAGCGGTTATATATAAGTATATTGTGTATTATAATCAGCTGGCTTCTACTTTTATAGTTCTTAATATCATTATGATACAGTGACCATTATTATGTACAGAAAAAGAGTAATTAGTGTCTGTCCATTAAGCAAGAATTTTTTTCTCGGCGAGTAAATATGTGAGATGAAAATGATGGCTCAAATTGGTGAATTAATCGCATTATACTTGAGAAGAATATAAATAATCAAGAAAGAGCGATTACAACTGACCACTAATCGTCGAGTACTACTTTTATGTGTGTGATTGGTATACCAATGACGAAAACCTTGATTAGACATATCACCAACTCTTTGATCATAGATCATTATCCTCTTAGCGATAAAAATTAACAAAATCTTTGGGATATATAATTGGGTTTTGAAAAAATGACCAATTTGAGTTTCCATCACACTACGTATAATATACAAAGAAAGCGTTTTAACATATGATTCTATTGTTATTTGCTTGACGAAACAAACCAAATTAAGATTAGGAAAAACTGAAGGGATGTCACTCTAAAGGACGAAGACTTGGAAGGAACGAAGAAGACACTCCAAAGTGAATCTATTGAATGAGCCGACATGAATTTATGGAGAATAAGAAAATGAAACATAAGTATTGTATGTAGTACTTGGCTGCTACATGTATAAGGAAAACGGCATCTTTCATAAAACAAAAATAAATATCTATAGTCGTAAATTAATGGTTTGATTAATATTTTTAATAAACCTGAAAATTAACAGTAGTATCGAATCAGATTCATAAGAGTATCTCAAATGTATGTTTCTATATTTTTCTCTAAAATAGAAATTTCTACGTTAGAGTTGGATTTGCTCAAATGTATGACTTTATAATAGAGTTACTCTATTTTAGAAGAAAATATAGAGAAATGTTACTTTTTACCACTATATTTAAAGACGAAGATAGCACATCTCTATTTTTTTTTATATAAATAGAGATTTGGAGATCGTCTAACAAGGTACTTGAGTTTACAACAACAAAAAAAAAAAAAACATACTTAAAATATTGAACTTTTAAGAAAGTGTTAAAGCAATGGGATTAATGAAATATTTATTGTGATAAAATAACAGAAGAAGAAAAGTCGTGGGAGAAGAGTACGCGTTGGCATTGGCCGACGCAGCCGAAACTGTTACTGTCACCGCCAGTTCACATTTTCTTACATCAAAGTCAAAAGACCATTCCTGTCATAAATAAACCCATCCCTCTCTCTCTCTCTCTTTCTCTCTCTCTGGTTTTACTTGGATCATCTCAGACGAAGACAAAGGGAGTCGAGGGTGTTTTCTTAGAATGGCAGGCAGAGAAATTCTCCATAAGATGAAGGTACTAATTGGCTTATCTTATTTGATCTGATCTGATCTGATCTGGTCTGTTGTCGGTTACCCTTTTCTTGGTTGGCCTTTGATTTGATTCGTTTTAGTTATTTTCTGTCTGCACTTGGAATCAGCTTCTCTGATGTTAGAAGTTTTATCTTTTGCCTAAAGTTAAAGGTCTGAGCTTTTTGTTGATCCATCGAAAATTCATGAGTTCTTTGATTAAATTCGACTCACATGTTAGTTACCATATTATGAAGATTCTGTGCAAAGATAGTAGTTAAAGGTCTGAGCTTTTTGTTTACGATACTGTCCTCTGTTTTGGTTATGATAGTGTGCTCTGTTTAAAGGTCTGAGCGTTTTTGTTTAAAGGTCTGCAAGGTTCTCACTTTCATGTCTGGTGGATAGAATCTTTGATCTTGTGTGATTGCAGTATTAAAATACTCTTTATTGTTTTGCTCTGTTTTATTATTAACCCTAAAGGCTGGGATCTGCGGAGCAGCTCCTGACATGGGAAGAGGCAAAAGCAAGATGTGGAAGAACATCACTCACGGGTTCCACTTTATCAAGGGCAAATCAAACCATCCCATGGAGGACTACGTAGTCTCCGAATTCAAGAAAGTCGACGGCCACGAACTCGGTTTGTTCGCCATCTTTGATGGTCACTTGGGTCATGATGTTGCCAAGTACTTGCAGACCAATCTCTTTGACAACATTCTTCAAGAGGTAAGTAAAAAAAAAAAAATCTTAACTTGCCTAAAAAAGGTGAATTAACACTGACTGTTGCTTATTGTTCTCAGAAGGAGTTTTGGACTGATACGGAGAACGCTATAAGAAACGCTTACAGATCAACAGACGCAGTGATACTTCAGCAGTCTCTCAAGCTTGGTAAAGGCGGATCGACGGCTGTAACGGGGATCTTAATCGATGGTCAGAAGCTAGTGGTTGCTAACGTTGGAGACTCGAGGGCGGTGATGTCTAAGAATGGCGTTGCGCATCAGCTCTCGGTTGATCACGAGCCAAGCAAGGAGAGGAAAGATATAGAGAAGCGAGGTGGCTTTGTATCAAACATTCCAGGTAAAAAGAAGCTCTGTCTGTGTATATTATTACGTTTCTTGACTAGCTAACTAACGTTTCTTGAAGTGTTGCAGGGGATGTTCCACGTGTAGATGGACAGTTAGCGGTTGCTAGAGCGTTTGGAGATAAGAGCTTGAAGATACATTTGAGCTCAGAGCCGGATATTACGCACCAGGCAATTGATGAGCAGACTGAGTTCATAGTTTTCGCGAGTGATGGTATATGGAAGGCAAGTTTAGTGACTTTGGTATCTTGTGTGTTTGATGTAGTGCGCAAGCAGCAGCAAAGCACTTGATAGAGGTAGCTATATCTAAGAAGAGCAAAGACGACATCTCCTGTATCGTTGTCAAGTTCCACTAGTATCTTCTTCTTTTTTCAGAGCTTTTGTCTATAAATTACCATCAAGTTTCCAAGATAGAGATGTATTTTTAAAGTTGTCTGTAAAATGAAATTTCTTTTAAAGTTGTCTAAAATCAGTAATGAAATTTCTCAGAATAAGTAATATAGTATATATTATGTTAGTAATGTGTTTGTTTCCTCTACAAACCACTAATAATACGTTGTACCATTTCTAATACATTTTGCTATTTTACTCTAAAATTATAATACGAATGAATTTGAACCAATGTATTTTCTTATAATAATATTGTTTTCAATATAGAATAACAATAGAGATTACTATTTTTTCATCTAAATATAGAAGAAAAAAATATAAAAAAAATTCAGAGAGATATAACAATAAATTAGAGTAAAACCGCATCTAAGTTGTATTATAGAATTAAAATAACAATGAGTTGGAAATGTTTTTGGTAACAATATCGAGTGGAAGGACAAGTTTGAAGCAGTGGTTTTTAAGTTCCAATCATGTGATGGAATCGATATGCAGACAATGTTAGAGCATCTCCAATGGTGTTAGCACCATTGGAGTCCTTATAATTATTAAACTAATATATATATTTTTTTAGAATAGTTAAAGACTCTAATCAAAATAGTATGTCCAATGGTGTTCTTTAATTTGGAGTCCTTAGGGATAAAAAAATATTAAATTTAAAAACATGTAAAATTTAAAATTTTATT
>NC_027754.1:44610828-44618916 GCF_000695525.1 Brassica oleracea var. oleracea
AGACCAAAGTTATAACTAATTATTAATTGACTTGTAATGTTTTTTGTATAACTTCATAAGTTCCTCATTTTATTTTGAAACTTTTTCCAAGAAGGTAACGATGGGCCAATACACGAACTTGTTCGTTCCTTCATTTGAAACGGATCAAGATGAAGAAGTTGAACGCAAGACCGAGATGCAGACGCTAAACGGTGGTGGTGGTGGTGTCTGGAGGTTCAAAGGAAACAAGGCGGCCAAAGAAGCGGCCAGTGTCTCAATGAAAGGTATCCTTTCAAGGTTATTCGAAAATTGCAGTAGAGACGGTAAAAAAAACCATTTTGCCCCTGGGTCACTGTGACCCTATCGTCTACCCTTGCTTCAAGACTTCCGTTGATATATTTTTTAAAATGTTTTCATTAGCAATGATAAAATATCAATAAAGAACGAGTTGAAATGCCATTACTATTACAGAAAGAATGAAGGCTTATATACGATTCAAAAGCTTTATGAGATAGTGCATTGCATGTTATACATTTTCGAAACCATACATCACCTTTACTGTTATTTGTATACTCCTAGGGCGGTGGCAAATTATTTGAATTCCGACCTTCCGCATAAATTAAAATCAGACGATATATTTATGACGATCGGATGTTGCCAAGGGATAGAGACCATGATTCAAGTTCTCTCTAGTCCAAAGTCGAATATCTTGCTCTCCTCCCTCGTCTATCCTCTCTACCATAGTTACGCAATACATGACCTAGTCGAGATTCGCAAGTATGAACTACTCCCTGACCAAGACTGGGAGATTGATCTCCAAAGCGTTGAAGCCATTGCAGATCATAATACCGTCGCTATGGTGATATGTAACCCTCACAATCCATGTGGAAATGTCTACACATATCATCATCTAAAGAAGGTGAAAATGCGTAACTTTAAGTTAATTTTCTTTTTAACTTCACTCTTGTCTGTGTTACAATTTGTTGATATATGTTTGGAGGGTCGGCTTACTAGGGGAGCCAACACAGGGATCTCCTCGGGTCCAACTCTAAGTCCAATAATTTTAATAATACCACATATATTACATCAGATTTAGATTTAAATCACATTTACTTGATTAAATATCTTTGCTCAAAACATTAACTGATAATTATTTTTAAGAATTTCAGATTTTTTTATAATAGTTATGAGCTTTAAAATTGCAGAGGGACCCCTAATAATATTGAGCTATGCTGAGTATAGGTCGCTGAGATGGCGAGGAAGCTAGGGATAATGGTTATTTCTGATGAAGTTTTTAAGGAAACTATATATGGGAAGAATCCATTTGTCCCGATGGGGATATTTGCATCGATTATTCCTGTGGTTACACTTGGTTCCATTTCCAAGGGGTGGCTTGTCCCTGGCTGGCGAATAGGTTGGATGGCGATGAATGACCCAAGTAACGTTTTCAAAACCACCGGGGTAGGGTTTTCAATTCTTGGATCATCTTTTGATCCGTAGTTAATATATATATCTACATATATCTTCATTTGGACGTTATAGAATAAACTTTTTAGATATGTGTTAATCTGAACATGTAACCATATCTTTTTGTCAATAAGGTCGTTGAATCCATCAAGCACCTGCTTAACATAAGTCCAGATCCATCGACAATTCTACAGGTCTGTACCCTGAAATTTTTATTTGAATAAACAAAACACTACATGCAATGAGTTAAAAGCCACTTAATAGTAAAATGTAAAAGAACTAATGTGTTGATCTGTGTAACTGATAGTTTGCACTTCCAAATATCTTGGAGAAGACAAAGAAAGACTACTTTGAGAAGAAAAACTTGACATTGAGTCAAAATGTGGACATGATGTTCGATGCCCTCAAGGAGATTCCTTGTCTTGTTTGCCCCAAGAAACCTGAGTCGTGTACTTCCTTAGTGGTACCAATTTCTTCTTATACTCAATTTTTATTTATATTTTTTTTTTGTTTTCTGTAAAATTGTCAAATACATCTTTATAAGTATATATATGCAAACTGCCTAATACAATTTCCCTAACCATTTAATCTTGCAAATTTTTACGCACAGTTTTTTATAACTTTATCTTATTTTTTTGTAACCAAAACATCAGTATTATTATGAAGGGTACACATATACATCACATTACATATCAAAGAAATGCCACTAATACCAATCTAAATTATATATATCGCAGACGAAGCTGGACCTATCACTCTTAGAGGACATCACAGACGATGTTGATTTCTGCATGAAGCTTGCCCGAGAGGAGAATCTCGTCCTTTTACCTGGTAAGCATCATAATCTATATTATCTAAGATTTTGAAATAAATTTAATCTGTTATTAATAAAAATATTTGGAGATATGGGCTGATCTGGAATATTCATGCAGGAGAGGTATTCGGCAAGAATAATTGGGTGAGGATCTCGATTGGAGTCGAGAGATCAATGCTACAAGACGTTTTCGTGAGGCTCAAAGATTTCTTCACTCGCCATATCAAATCACAAACTACTTAAGAATTCAGCTTCACTGTTGGAACCTGAGACCCTATATATCTTTCTGTTATTCTTGTATGCTTTTTGTTTATTTTTATTTCGATTATGTTCGAAACTTAGGATTATTGTGTCTGCTTGCGTATGCATATGCAGCCATGGTTGTCCATTTAAGTGTGTTTCAATCATCTTGGATTTAAATATGACTGAAGTTAATCATTCAAAATGTATTATTAACACATCCATGAGCGTGTTATGTAAGATAAATGTGATAAATAAATATCAAATCCTAACACGACACGTGGCGTGCTCATGATATGGTAAAGCAGGGGATCACTAATCTCGTCCGTCTTGGGAGAGAGCAAAGCATCATCGTCGCCTCTCTTAATAAACCCTAAAAGCATATCGCTTCCACCATTAGGGCGAACGCGAAATCTACCTTAGAGAAAGCGATGACAAGTACAAGAACTGCGTCGGGAACGTCGTCAACGCCTCGTAACGATCAAAGTTGCTCACACTATTCTTTTTTACACGATACAGAATATCGTCTTATTGATAAGTCTGATCCTTGGTTCTTTAGTTATAGCTGTCAATGTCTATTTGAGAATGTGTCTGCTTGTCTAACTAAGACGACTACCGGTCATGGGTTTGTCAAGACCAGAAGCTAGAAAGAAAAAAAGGCCGAAAATTGCAAGAATGGGCGTATTGAACTCGGAACCTGGAATATTAAAGTACTGTGCTTTTGCCACTAGACTAAAGAAAACTTTGCAAACTGAAGGCCGATTTTTTAAAATAATATTAAAGGCCGGAAGCCCATGCTTCCTTGGCTTCCTATCAGGGCCGGGCCTGAAGACGAGTCTTGTCAATCAAAAAATAAACTTTGATGAATGTGATGTATCTAGACTTGCAAGATAAACTGGTAACCTGTCTATGTCGATTTTTGGACATAAATTGCAATTTCTCAGCAGCAATAGAAAAACGAGATGACAATGTATATTGTTGGTTTTATGATTTTCAAATTCAACCGAACATTTCATCAAATGATTAGAGATTTCAAAAAAGAAACAAATATTGTAACAAACCTTTTCAACCTCTTTATTATCCAAACATACCATAATCAAAACCAAAACAAACTGAAAGATAAATTTGCTAATTGACTGGAGAAAATATCAAACAAACTGAACCAAAGTCAGATATGCGAAGCCACCGCGAAATGGCACTAGTAAGAGAGAGCCAAAACGTTTGGCTTGAGTGCTTTGAAGATTGTGGTCTGAACCAGCCGCAGACTCCGGTTAGACGAGGAACAACTTACATTGATCCAGCATCACGTTCACTTTGATGAATAAGGATGCCATGGCTAAAAGAAACAACGTTAATTGGAATATTTACGTGTTAACCAGTTTGTGGAATGGTTAGACCAAAGTTTTTTTTTTTTCTTGAAACACTTTGGTTAGACCAAAGTTAAACGATGGTGCATGCCAATATCAATATTCTTTCTAGCAGCATGCAAAACGTATACGAAGCGGTTGATATGTGATCAAGAGTGTCAAAGATCCACAAGCAGCAGCAAAGCACTTGATAGAAGTAGCTATATCTAAGAAGAGCAAAGACGACATCTCTTGTATCGTTGTAAAGTTCCACTAGTCTCTGAGCTTTTGTCTATAAATGACCATCAAGTTTGCAAGATAGAGATGTTTTCAAGTTGTCCGTAAAATCAGTAATGAAGTTTCTGAGAAGTTGTAATATATTTGTGTTAGCAATGTGTTTTTTCAAAAGCAAGATGTTCTTTTTGTCTACTTCTCATCCCATACTAAAACATTCAATCCCCAATCACTTCAAATTTTATGTCTCGCGTCCTAATTTTAAATGTACCCAAAAAGGAAACTGTGTCCTAACTTTAGATGCATCTACTAATATTGAAAAGAGAGACTAAGAGGTGAATAATGAACTACTGAGAATTTCAACCAAACCAAACTACACATTTCACTTGCATAAAACAATCATCATAACAAAAACCATATACAGTAGCAATCACATATCTTGATTTACTTTTAAACCTATAAAATACATATCATGCCTTTTACCTACTAAACAATACATTTATATTTCATTAGGTTATATCATCCTCGTGATAGCAATAAGAATTTCATGCATGGAGGCAGCTGCAGCTCATACATTTTCCATACCAAATTCGTCAGCAGTTAATAGCATGCATGTAATCCGTCTGTCCATTACAATACAGTTTTTGAGGAATGACTGTAACCTTTTTTTTTGAAACACACTTAAATTAATTCAACTCAAAAGGTTAGGTGACAGCCATAAAAGCTTCAACCTCCAACAAACATTGTTTTGCTAAACTATCAGCAATGGTGTTTCTTTCTCTAGGGATCCAAAAGAAATTGATTACATCAAAAAAGCAAGCCAACTCGCAAATATCTGCAACTATGCCATAGATTTCGGGTTTCCAAGAGCCTGAGTTGATGGCTTTGATGAGTTGTGAGGAATCCGATTCACAGATCACCCGCTTCACTCCCTTCTCCTTGCATTTTGTCAGAGCAGCTCGCATTGCAAGTCCTTCCGCCGCTAGGGCAGAGCCTACAAATCTCTCATAGCCCGTGTGGGAGGAGGAAACAGAGGTACCTATCGAGTCCCTCAAGGTCCATCCAAATCCTGCTACCTTTGTGGTTGTCTTCCAAGCCGCATCTGCATTCATGATTGAGCAGTTCGGAGGTCTTACTATCGGCGCTGGGGTTCTTTGGGGGTTTACGCCTTGCTTTGGCTCCTGGGCATGTACCCATTCTCTTGCCAATCTAACAGCTTTCGTTAATGTTTCCTCCTCCGAGAGGGACTTTCCTTCAAAGATAAGCTGGTTGCGCTCTATCCATATCTGCCATATAATCCAAGGTGCAAGTTGTCCCGCTACACCTGTAGGAGGGAGACAAGGTTTTCTACAGAGATCTAGCCAGATATCCTCTAAATCTATCAATCCGCTATCCCCGAGGGCCGTCGCAAAGGGAGCATTTTCCCAAAATCTTCTTTGCAAAAGGGCAGTGCAGGAAAAGATGATCTATAGATTCCGGTGATCCGCATCTCTTACAGCTGACTTCTGAGTTGATATGGCGCTGCGCTAGGATCCCTCACTTTAAATCTTTAATTTAATTCTTTTAAGAGAAATCATATTTTAAAACATAAACATATAGTCATCAAATTATCATGTTGATAACTGAACAAATAAACTATGTAAACTTAACATTTTTACCATATAATAACTTCTATTAGGGAAAAATGTCTCACATCGGATATTGGAAGGGATCCTTAGTATTATATAAGATGAATGGGCCACTCCACTTATCACCAATTGGTTTTAGGTTGGAAGTCCATCTAGCTTAACATGGTATCAGAGCCCGATCCATGTATTCCAATCCGATCCATTATCGATCTAGCCCAAATTCGGCCCATCGATCCTTGCCCGAACATTCCGAGATTGACGCTCAAAGAGCCATCATCTCGAGGGGGCGTATTAGGGATAAATGTCCCACATCGGATATTGGAAGGGATCCTTAGTAATATATAATATGGATGGGCCACTCCACTTATCACCAATTGGTTTTAGGTTGGAAACCCATCTAGCTTAACAACTTCATCATATCAAACATACATATCATCCTTCCTTATTATATCATTTTTTTTGTCAACCAAACGATTATATTAAATCTAAAAAGAGTTTAAGCTATTACATCTGGAGCTAAGCTCAACGATAATAAGATAATAACCGGAGGGATCCTTGACGGTTTGATGAACGTCATACAACAAAACAACATAACAAGAAATAACTAGAGATACTTGCTCGACAACCGGAAAACCGTGGGAAATCATCAGATGCATCCCTGAATAGGTTACTACCACGAGCATCAAATAGTCGAAATCGATGTTGATTAAACCAACCCTATATCTTCTTTTGAAAACATCCCTGAATATCATAACATGGCCAAAACTATTTAAACAAGAAAACTCAATATCTTCTTTAGTTTAAGCTTAAATAATCTAAAAGTTTTGGGCTTTATATATCAAAATTATTTAAAGAGGCCCACAACACGAATTGGAGTGTTAGAGCAACCACAACGCTGTATTTATCGAATCCTTAAGCCCAAGTCCTTATGGGTTTTCGATTTTAATAATAATAAATGGGCTCGGGTTGAGAAGGATTAATCCTTATGGAAGAGGTTTTCGATACCCAATCCTTATCGACGTGGCAAACGAAGCCGGTATAATCTCGAGTTATTTTGTCGTCAAAAAATCATTCGGTCACGAAAAAAAAAAGCTCTGATTCCTCGTAAGGCGATTCCGATCCTCGGCGTAGATCTGCTAAATCAGTGGCTTCCTCTCTTGATTCGTGGGTTTATTCGACAGAAGAGGATCTTCAGCGACTACTCCATATTGGAGAGATACGCGGGTTTCTGGGGATGGTAGGAAGCATCGACTGTATGCATTGGAGGTGGAAAAATTGTCCAACGGCTTGGAAAGGACAGTACACCCGAGGATCAACAAAACCGTCAATTGTGTTAGAGGCAGTAGCTTCACAAGATCTTTGGATATGACACGCTTTCTTCGGTCTACCAGGTACCTTAAACGATATTAATGTCCTCGATCGGTCTCCTGTTTTTGATGACATTATTCAAGGTCGGGCTCCGAGGGTAGAGTACGTGGTCAACGGACACATGTATAATTTGGCGTACTACCTCACAGACGGTATTTATCCAAACTGGTCAACATTTATCCAATCTATCTCAGTACCTCAAGGTCCTAAAGCAGAGTTATTTGCTAAACTTCAAGAATCAACCCGGAAAGATGTGGAGCGGGCTTTTGGAGTTTTACAAGCTCGATTTGCGATTGTGAAAAACCCGGCTCTTTCATGGGACCAGCAACATATAGGAAGACAATGAGAGCATGTATCATATTGTGCCAGCAGTTCACAGGTGCATAAGTCGCGTGGTACCTACATCCCTCCAAGCATCAATGAAATGCGTGCCACTCGGGTTCAGATTCGCGAGCGGGAAATACATCACCAATTGAAGAATGATTTAATTGAAAATATTTGGAACAAATTTGGGGATAAAAATTAATAATTATTGTAATTTTATATGTTTAATCATGTAATAAATAAATATAAAAAAAATTATCTTATTTTCCCATGTTTTAAAATTTATTAATTTTTTATTCTTAAAGATTACATTCCTGGTAACACCATTGGACATACAAATTTCATTAGAATCCTTAACTCTTAAAAAAAAAAGAGTAAAATATACTTAAGGACTCCAATGGTGGGAACACCATTGGAGATGCTTAGAATACCTAACTCTTAAAAAAAAAAAAGTAAAATATACTTAAGGACTCTGATTACGCGTTTAAGCACACACCAATTAACCTAATGTGCCAACAATACCACAATCGAATGGTATGTCATTGTAGCATTTTAGGATCGAATCCACAGAGAACTAGAGACTTATAACACCAAGAATACACAAACCTTCCTAATTTAAGCAAACAAGAAGATAAATGATTTGTAACAAACTAATATCCTAGAAATATAAACAAGGTGATCTCAAATC
>NC_027754.1:44622142-44631070 GCF_000695525.1 Brassica oleracea var. oleracea
TTAGGTTTTTAGGTTTAAAACTATATATAAGAGATGCCAAACTCGAGCTGGTTTAGTGAATTAAACCGGGTCAAACCGGAATAAACCGGTCAATCATTCATCTTCTTCTCCACAGCGACGTTCGCATCTCGCTCCACCAAGTCGCTCTGGTGATTGATCTTCGATGTGGAATTTGCCGAGCGAGTTCATCAAGTCGCTCCAATCACTCGCTCCAGCACACGCTCATGATGCGGCGACCTCACTAACTCGTTTTGCCAAGTCGCTGTGAACTTCTTCGAGCTTGAGCTCCGATTCGTTCTTCTTTGTCTCGAGACCCGAGCTTCAGCCGTCGTCTCCTTCGTCGTCACTGGCTCACGGCCTCTCTATCTCCCGTGGCCGTGCTCATTCTCGTCGTCGGGATCGAGCTCCAACGGCATCAGCATCGGCGCCTCCACTGCCAGTCTCCGCCGTCGTGCTCGTTCTTACCGTGACAATCTCTCCTGTCGTGGTGGCTGCCGGAACCGTCAGAATCAAGTCTCGCTGTCGGGATTCAGACACGGCGAAGAGAGCTCGTGAGCTTCAATGGTGGTTTCTTCAATATTGCAAAACCAGTCCCTGACCTTTTAAATACTTTCAATTCGGACCCATACTTTGGAAAGTGCAGAAACCTCCCTTTGATTCAGCCCCAAACATTTCGAACTTGCAATCTAACCCAGCGAGTATTTCAAAACTGCAACCTTGGTCCCTGAACTTTGGATAACTTCATATTTGACTCAAAACTTCTGTAATGTGCAATTCAACCCTTGAATTCCGCCCCAAACTTCCAAATAAGCATTCCAACCCCTATGATATGCAAATGAGTATGCAAATACAACACAAAGACCTAAATGCAACCTAAAATGATCATAATAAGCTAAAATATGAATCTAAAATTTATAAAAATCATGAGATATCAGACTCCAATGGTGGGAACACCATTGGTGATGCTCTTACACGTACTCTGCAGCAATAGAAAAAAAATGACAATGTATAGTGTCAGTCAGCCTTATGATATACAAATTCAACCGAACATATTTCACCAGATTAGAGATGTTCAAAGAAAAAAAGTAATATAAAAAAACAATTCGATTTCAGCCTCTTTAATATCCAAACATATATACCATAATCAAAACCAAAACAAACTGGAAGATAAATTTGATGATGAACTGGTGAAAAAAACTCAATTTGATGGATACATATTTAAATCCGAGATACATATTTAAATCCGAACTAAAACCAAAAGCTTATCCAACCAAAACAATTTGATAAACCAGGCTATCAAGAAAAATCAAACAAACTGAACCAAAGTCAGATATGCGAAGCCACCGCGAGATGGTACTGTTAAAAGAGAGCCAAAACGTTGGGCTTGAGTGCTTCGAAGGTTGTGGTCTGAACTAGCCGCAGACTCCTGTTGGACGAGGAACAACTTGCATTGACCAGCATCACGTTCATGCTACGGCTAAAAGAAACAACGTAAACTGGAATACTTACTAGCTAACCAGTTTGGGGGATGCATGGTTTGATCAAAATTTAACTCTGATGGATACCAATATCAATATTCCTTCTAGCTGCATGCAGAACGTATAAGAATAAGTTTTAACGGAAAACTGGTAATCTCTAAAACGTTCTTACACATTTGTGAGTTTTAAGAAGAGGAAGAATATATCCCGAAATTAACTAATCGTAAACTTCACGTTCGTATCGTACGACATAACATTTGGTTTTCCAAAATTGTGTCAACCGAAGTTTATGAAAAAAGCTCAATTGAATTTAGAAGTAATAATATTTTAACTAGTAGTGTAAAACTTCAACGGTTCAACATATCCAGAATACGCGTGAGGCGACACCAACGTCAGGAAAAGGATGGTGGAACTCTAATACATTGCTTTTAATATCGCTCTTTTTACTCTTTCACTTTTCGTGCATTTGTTGATTCCAATAAATAATTTTTAATACATAATTCATGATTGGCCATTTCCTATCGAGTATCACGAACATAACAAGACGTACCATGCACCTAGCATTGGGGTAGCCATTCTAGTCGGATTTCGGGTTTTCGGGTTAAAGATTTCAGTCCCATTCGGATATTTCTAAGTTTTGGTTTGGGTTCAGTTCGGATCTTTGCGGGTTCGGTTCGGATCTCTGCGGGTTCGGTTCGGATCTCTGCGGGTTCGGTTCGGCTTTGGATAACCCATTAAAATTATTTTTAAAATTTTAAAATTCATTTTATACTTTAAATTTCTCAAAATCTATAAACAAAATAATATATTACATACAATTTTGAATAACATATGTCAAAATACCGAAACTTAACATATAATTTGATTTGGTTTGAATATTTGAATAGATAATTGATAGATATTTCAAGTATTTTTGGTGTTTTAAGTATATTTTAGCTATTTTAGACATTTACTTTTGATTATTTGTATATATTTTCAAGTATTTTGGACATTTTTAAATATATCTTATATATTTCGGATACATTCGAGTACCCGGAATACTTCGGTTCGAGTCGGGTTCGGTTCTGGTTCTTTAGATACCAAAATTTTAAACCCGTTTAGAAATTTAATCAATTTCGGTTCGGATTTGGTACTACTTTTTTGGGTCGGATTCGGTTCGGTTCTTCGGATTCAGATTTTTTGCCCAGTCCTACATGCACCTATGACTAAATTATGTAAATGAAGGATTAGAAATTATTCATATACATATGTTTCCGTGAAATCAAGGGTTTGAAGCAGAAAGAGAAGACTCGGAGCATTTATAATGGATGTTCTAAAAGAGTATCTGAAGATTAAAAAAATAAATAAATAAAAGTACAACTATGAAAGAGAAGTAAAATGAATTCTTAGATGTGAACGCATAAGATCCTCATCAGATACCATTAAAACATTGGCCTCTTCTAGATAATTCTTTTTTTGTTTGTTAAAATATGTTCATATTTTTTCTTCTAGTTAATTTCATTTCAAAATTAAAGTAATCATATAATTGTTATATTGTAATACTATTTTATTTTGAGATGATAGTTAGGACTTCTAATTAATTGCTGTAAGTTATTTTAAAATATTCGAAAGACTAAATTAAAATTATATAATTTTTTAATTTTCAAAACTGGCATATTTTTATAATGTTTTACCCTTTTAAAAAAAAATATAATGTTTTATCTATAAAATTATTTTTAAAGTTAAATAATGATTGTTTTTAAATAAAGCTGCAAGAATAAAAGTGACTCCACAGCTTCTAGGGATCAACCCCACTATCCCAATAAATTGCTCATGGGGCACTAGCATGCAGTTTTTAGAAAGAAAAAAAGTAATAATTGTACTTTTATGATAAACTAAACCACTGAATTTATATGTGGTAGAATTTGAAGAGACTCTCTCTTCTCTTCAATCACTAGTTTTTCATTTTTATTTGTGAGATTCTCAATAAGATGGTCTAACGGGATTACCATGTGTATTGTTCTACTAGTTATATTTTAATGTGTACATCTCTCTTAAATCTTATATTATATTATTATGATAAGCCGTCCCTGTATGAGATCGATTGGGCTGTGAAAAACAAACCAAGGGGAAGAAATCCGATAGGAGCGATGAGACAACATATTTGCTTGAGTTCCTTCACTTGTAGTTGTAACGGACCAAGAGGAAAACGCTGAAGGCAAGACGACGGGAAAGGAATTAGTGACTGGATTCTATTGGACACAAAAAAGCATGTCATAGGATAAAGTAAAAACCTTTTTAACAAAAGAAAGAAAAAATACTGAAAATCAAAAGTTTAAAGGGTAATTTCATCTTTCGATACATGGTCACTCGCAGAGAATTATAGTGCGCCTCAAAATTCATTGGATACGACAAAATTTCTCATAGAATTAATAAAAAATTTGTACTATTAACAAAATATAAAACTCATGCATAAGTAATATCCTATTTACAATAAAAACTCTATAAATTAATGGTGTTGAGATTTTGGTATTTTATTAATTCATAGAATTATAATTTAAATAAAGTTTCATTTTTTAGTTTTTTTCTGTTTTAAGTTATATTTTTTTCTAAAATAATAAAATATTAATTTTAGTGATTAGTTTTATTATATTATTTGGTGTATATAAAATATGTCTCATAAAATTTAAATGCGGTTTTAGATATAATTTTACTAAATCTCATCAAAATATATTAAGTGTAAGGAAATATAAAGATAATTCTATTATGAATGTAAAACAAATAATATAATGGTTGGTTTATAATTAAAAGATATGTACATATAAATTATTAATTTATAATTTTAATGGGACCACATATTAATATAAGATCTTCTAAAAAAATATTATCTTATTATTTTATTGATTTGTGTCATATATTTTGAACGAACCCAACTTAGAACCATACAAATCTATTAATTTATGGTATTTATTAATTTATCAAAATTTATTAATTTATAGATTATTAATTTATCCAGATTTATTAATTTATGGCGTACATTTTTTTTTTAGAAAATGACGAGATAACATATTCAGACAATGATAGGGATCCTACCTAATCATGACAATTTAACATAATTATGATTTATGACAACAATACAATTATAAATCTAATATACGACAACAAATATCTATTAATTAGCATAATTAAAAATATAAGCAAAATAATTTAGATCTTAAATGGAATATATTTTAAACTTAAACATTGATAAACTAATATTACTTTTAGAAATTATTACATAATATTAAGATTATTGTAACATGAAAAATATTACAGAAATCTATATCTTGACAAGATTTTTGAAGCATTTTAATAATATATATATATATATATATATATATATATATAGTCAAAGATGAAAAGTATAAAATATTTATATTTATATTTTGCGGAAACTTAAATCGTCAAAGTTATATTAAAATTAAATACTCCATGTAAAGATAAAACTAATCAAGTTTCTAATTATCAAACATATTTAAAATTTAATTACAATAAAATAAATTAACCGAGTGATTGTCAAATAATTGATTAGGTTAAGAATAATTGATTAGGTTAATAAATAACTAAACCTTATACAATCAAATTGAGTTATTCACAAAATTAGAATTTTGTACACGAAGATTGCGTTTGTTGCAGGACTTAAACCATTTTCAATAAATTAAAATTTAAAATAATCAAATTTAAAAAACTTAGACTAAATAAAAATAAATTACAAATTAGTACTTTGTAGTTTTGTAAAAAAGAATACTAAAACTAAAATTAAGATAATAAATATAATTTATTTTTAAAATAAATTATTTTTTATAAGTCACCATCTAGTTATAAACAACAACAAAGTCCACAAATAAAATTGTACAATTTTCAAATTCGAGTAACATATACATAGAACACTATCTTTTGATAATTTCCAACACCTTAAAGCAATATAGACTCACGAATTGATATATTGCTTTCATGTCCAACCAAATAGAACAAGGAAAAATAATTTTGACTAATTTTTTAAAAAAAATTGGGTCTATTTGCTGATAAAAAAGGGTCTATTTGTTCGATAAACTATGTTTTTCTCTTTTTCTTTTGTTTAGAATTTTATTTTTGGACCATCGTACCTCTGCCCAGTCCTTTAAAGTGGACATGATTGCTTTAATGTTTGCTTCAAATTTTTAAAGTCATATTTTATAGGGGAAACTTCCGGTTTACCACTTTCATGGTACTATTTTTTATCTTTACCATCGTTAAATAGACATTTTCAAAAATACATTTTTTATTAAGTGACAAAAAACTCTTACACACTTGTTCTTTATATATAGGAGAAATTTTATGTTTACCACATTTAAGGTATCACTTTTCATCTTTACCACCAATAAAAAAACATGTTCAAAAATAGATTCTTCATTAACTGGCAAAAGATTCTTAAACCCTTGTTATATATATATATATAAAGTAAATCATTATTTAAATAAAAAAATTATGTTTTCGAATTATACTTTTTCAAATTCGAACTTTTTAATATTTTTTTGAAAATTTCTTTTTGAAAATCAAAAATTATTTTTGAAACTATTTTAAAAATTTTTTTATATATTTTTCAAGTATTTATTTATATATTTATTGGAATCCTAAATTTCATATTCCAAAAACCCTACCCCACCCCTCTACTCTAAACCCTAATTATAGATTAGTTAACCCTATGGGTATTATTGTCTTTTACCCTTCATTAAAAGTGAGGGTAAAATTGGTTAGTGTAAACATGAAAAGTGGTACTATGAATGTAGTATTTGTGGCAATTTCCTTTATATATAACAAATATAGCAAATCATTATTTAAATAAATAAAAAATAATTTTTTTTTTATGTTTTCGAATTATACTTTTTCAAATTCGAACTTTTTATAATTTTTTTTTGGTCATCATAAGAAAATACTGCTAAATCTTTCCGAATTTTTTTTCGAATTTTTTTTTTGAAAATCAAAAATTATGTTTGAAACTATTTTTAAAATTTTTAATATTTTTTTTAAGTATTTATTTATATACTAGGTGTTTTCCTTACACCATGTGCAGCGAGAATTTTTTTAATTTTAATTAAAAATCAAATTTTCTTAATATTTTAGATTTTATTATTTTATACCAATATTTTAATATAAATATTAATTTACTTAAACATAAAATTATGATAAAATGAATAATTTGATTTTGTTTAAAATTATATTTTAGATAGATTTTCATTTATTTTTTTGGTTAAGATATATTAATTATTTTTATAATTATCAAAATATAAACTAAACAAAATTTTTAAAATTGGTAGATATCATAAAAACTGATATTACGACTAAAAATTTATAATTTTTTAAAAAGATTGAATAACATTTGGAAAGTTTAATAATAAAAATTGTATGATTATAAAAATATACTTAAATAATTTTTCGAAATTTGTAAAATATTTATATATTTATTATTATATTATTTAATGACATATTTGAATATATTTATTTTAATGATGATTTATGAGTTATTACCTTATTCTAAAAATTTTACCAAAAGTATAAATCTACGTTAAATGTAATTGCCAAGTCATATTTATCATAATTCATGTCATTGTTGAGATGACATGTGTCAAATCACTACTCAAATAATGTCTAGGCGACTAGGGGATTTATTAGAATCCTAAATTTCACATTCCAAAAACTCTACCCCCCCCTTCAACTCTAAACCATAAGTCTAGATTAGTTAACCCTAGAGGTATATGTGTATTTTATCATTCATTAAAACTGAAGGTAAAAGTAGTTAGTGTAAACATGAAAAGTGGTACCATGAATATAGTATTTGTGGCAATTTTTTTATTTTATACTTATTGCTGTTTGCGATCCCCATCGACAAAATCCGTAAAATCTTTGACTTAAGAGCATGTTTAATAGGAGGTTCTTATGGTGGAAATTCTTATATTCCGTTAAAAACTGCACCCTAACCCTAAGAATCTCCAATAAACATGCTTTAAGTAGAGCATCAACGACGGAAAGATACTCTAATATTAGTAAATAACATAATTAAATTTAAACATAAGAAGGTTTTAACTATACAAAAGCATGACATTTTCTCAATTGTTAAGAGACGTTTCTTGTCTGAGAACCGTCACTCATATTTTTTTCTCTCATTTCTTGTTATTTTTTATTATGTTGAAAAATTATGGGAAATACTTTCATCCAGTCTTGTCCTTTGATTTAAAGATCTAGGATTCTAAACACTAGATTTGAACCCAAGAACAAAGCGTGGAAATTAAAAGGACGACAAAACATAACCAATTAATAATTTTCTGCTTGGTTAACAATAAAGAAAGAAAAAAGGAGAGAAAATAAGAAATACTTTAGATAACACCAAAGCAATTTTTTGTCTCCAAAATAATACATAAAAGTGAAAGTCGCATAAATAACATTTTAGAGAGTATAAAAACAACCATATCTTTAAAGTTTATGATTTATAGTTTAGTGTTTTGGATGATTAATATTTATCTTATTTAAAATTTTAAAAATTATTTATATTAGAGTTATAATATTTCAAAGTGTTTTAACTTCATCAAAAGGATTACATGGTGAAATACATGGGGTTTTTGCCAAAACTAACCCACAATTTGATTTTAACCCCAAACATATATCCAAACTTGAATCAAATGCAAAACTAACCTAAAAGCCTAGTGAAATTACAGCTCAGCCCCTTGTGACCAAACAAAAAAACATAAGCCATTTTTACGAATATAGCCCTAGTAAATCATCTGAGTCGTCTGAGATGTTGGAAGTCGTCTGGACGACTGAAGTGTAAGTCGTCTGGTACCAGTTTATTTTAAAAATAATTTATAAATCTTGTAAAAAAATATTTTGATGCGTGAAAAATAAAAATCAAGTAATTATAAACAGTTTTAAGTGATATAAATTAAGATATGATAAAATTGATTTGTTTTGAAGATAGATGAGTGGAAGTAGTGAATCATGAAATACTTTGGTTTAGGAGTTTGGCAAACATATGTTGTAGTATTGTATGTATTGTTAGGGTTAGATTTTGGAAAACTAAAATGTTTTTTTTCAAAAATTAGTTTTCACCTATATGTGTTTATTTATGTGTGTAAATTTTTCTTTATATAGGGAGACAAAAAATCCAATTAGGTTAAATATTTTTGACTCAAACGACTTTATGGACGACTTATATTTCAGTCGTCTGTTGAATGATTTCCCGCCTAAAATTTTTTAAAAAAATTATTTTTCCGCTTAAATAATTTAAACCAGACGACTTACAGTAAGTCGTCTGGAAAGTCTTCTATTTTAGTTTCCCGCTAAAAATATTTAATTTCCCGCTAAAAATATTAAACTCTTCTGGACGACTTACATGTAAGTCGTCTGTTTTAATTTCTTCACCAGACGACTGAAATGTAAGTCGTCCGAGTAAATTATT
>NC_027754.1:44633217-44674485 GCF_000695525.1 Brassica oleracea var. oleracea
AAAAAAAAAAAAAAAATTGATGGCATTTTCGTAAATTATATGAACTTGTGGGGTGAATAGGGCAAAACCAATTTTCAAAAAAAAAAGAGGTTAGTTTTGTGTTTGACTTTAAGTTATAGGTCAATTGTGCAAAAAGCCCGAAATACATCAGGTAAATATTTATGTTAGCGAACTACAAATAAGTCCTAGAATAATTAGCCTAAACAATGAAAACTAATTAAAATACTAAAAACATAAGAACAAGGATTCAAACACGAGTGGCTAACTGAAAAAAAAAAAAAAAAAAAAAAAAATAAAACAAAGAGCTTTATTTCACTTCACTCTTTTTCCAACATCTTATATATTATGATGGCGAAGCCATGTGTTCCCCAGATTAAACTTATAAAACAAATTATTTGAAGCGCCAGAGACATGATTAGCTTACTTCAACCGAAATTCGGATGAGTTTTCTGCCAGATTTAAGGTCGATAATTCCACATCAAGAAAAGGTAGAAGATCAAAAATATTACAGCCCCTTTAGACTCAACAGCTAAAGCATATATAAAAAGATTGCGTGTCGATCTGCAAGAGAATATAACTGAGAAGATATTGTCGGTAAAAGTGAAGAGCCTCTAGAACATCAATGAGAAAGCAACTCCAACTCCGATGTCATTCCAAAACAGAACTTCAAAGGAGAAAAAGGGTGGGACGGTGATCGAAAACCAACCTCAAACTAACTTAAAACACTAGAACATTAACCTATCAACATAAGAAGAAAAAGCAAGAAATAAACTAGATAAGGAGCAGTGCCAGGTTCTGGAACCACTAGACATTGGCCGAACTAAGTCTCGGAAAGTTTTGCTTTGAAGACAGAAAAGAGACTTATATTTTTCTGGGGCAAACACCAAAAAAATATCATTATCACTCGTTAAATAAATTTACTATTTTTTTTTTAATGAATGATTTAAAAAATAATAATTTTAATATTATGTATTATTTTGTGAGAGAAATATATAGTGCAAGATCTGCCTAAAAATAAGTTAAATTTTCATCTCTCCATTGTGTATAGCAGCACACTTTTGGTTTATTACATCTTAATATTTGATACACACTATTTGCTAGCCAAATTCTATAATTGATTATTAGCTGAATATAATATTTTTGTTAGTCGCTTAGTCATCATGCTAATTTTTCTAAAAATATGACATCGTCCCACTTTATTTGTTTCCCTCAATATACGTAACCGCAACCCACGTATACTTAACTACGTTACCTTTACACATAGGGTAACAAAGGAACACGATGAGCCAAAAAAAAAAAAGAACACGATGAGCAACACAACACACGAACCTGCCAATTTTCCTATATATATATGAAGCATTGAACTTCAGTATCATAACTTCATAAAATTCCTCATCTTATTTTGAAACTTTGTCCAAAAAGGCAACAAGATGAGCCAACACACGAACCTGTTGCTTCCTTCATTTGAAACAGAACACGATGAAGAAGTTGAACGCAAGACCGAGAAGCAGACGCTAAACGGTGGTGGTAGTGTCTGGAGGTTCAAAGGAAACAGGGCGGCCAAAGAAGCGGCAAGTGTTTCAATAAAAAGTGTCCTTTCCAGGTTATACGACAACTGCAGCAAAGACGTTAAAAAGACCCTTTTGCCCCTGGGTCACGGTGATCCGTCCGTCTACCCTTGCTTCAAGACTTCCGTTGATGCTGAGGAAGCCGTTGCTGAGTCCCTACGATCTGGCGCCGCCAACTCCTACGCCCCCGGGGTTGGTATTTTACCGGCCAGGAGGTACTTAAGTAGTCACTAATTGTTATGTTATGCATATGCTTCATTTTAAAAACTTTAGTGGCTTAGAAATAGTTATCTCGTTATTGGTCGGTTGGTCGGGTAATAGAGCAAAGAAAACATGCTAATAGAAACATTTTCAAAACTAAATTAATGTGGTAAAAAATCTATCGATTAGAAAAATAGTGTGAAGTGTAAAATGTCAATGAAGAACGACTTGAAATTATATATGAAGTCTTATATACGATTCAAAAGCTTTATGACTTTATGAGATATTACACTTTTATGAGGTATTACACTATGCATGCTATGCATTTTCGAAACTATACATAACCTTTACAGCTATTTTTATACTACTATTAATTTAGGGCGGTGGCAAATTATTTGAACCGGGACCTTCCGCATGAATTAAAATCAGACGATATATTTATGACGGTCGGGTGTTGCCAAGGGATAGAGACCATAATTCATGTTCTGTCCTGTCCCAAGTCGAATATCTTGCTCCCCAGTCTTATCTATCCTCTCTACTATAGTCACGCTATATATAGCCAAGTCGAGATTCGCAAATATGATCTCCTCCCTGACCAAGACTGGGAGATCGATCTCCAAGGCATTGAAGTCATTGCAGATGATAACACAATCGCTATGGTGATAGCTAACCCTCACAACCCATGTGGAAATGTGTACACATATCAGCATCTAAAGAAGGTGAAATTGTATACCTTTAAGTTAATATTCTTTTTAACTTCACTCTTTTTCTTTGTCAACCGCCCATTTGGCTAACCATATTTTTGCCAATTTCACTATTATTTATGTTACATTTTTATATGTATGTATGAGGGTCGGCTTACTATGAAAGCCAACACATATGGACCTCCCCGGTCCAACTCTAATTAAGTACAATCATTTTAAGCCCCTTATATTTTACAACATATATTATATCAGATTTAGATTTAACCACATCCTGTTACCAGTTATTACATTACATGTCTTTGTTCAAAACACTAACTGATAATTATTTTAAAGTTTTCAGATTTTTTTTATAATATTTTTGAAAAGTTAATTATAGGAGCTTTAAAAAGTTACCCAAGAACCCCTAATAATATTTGAGCTGTCCTGTAGGTGGCTGAGATGGCGAAGAAGCTAGGGATAATGGTTATTTCTGATGAAGTTTATAAGCACACAATATATGGAGAGAATTCATTTGTCCCGATGGGGATATTCGCATCGATTGTTCCTGTGGTTACACTCGGATCCGTTTCCAAGGGGTGGCTCGTCCCTGGCTGGAGAATAGGTTGGATGGCGATGCATGATCCAAATAATGTTTTCAAAACCACTGGGGTAGGGTTTTCAGTTTTGGATCATCCTTTGATACTTATTTAATATATCTTCCTCTTGGACGTGATATAATAAACGTTGTAGATATGTGACAGTTTGAACATGTAACCATATCTTTTTTGCCATTAAGGTCGTTGAATCCATCAAGGACCTTCTTAACATAAGTCCAGATCCATCGACAATTCTACAGGTTTGTACTCTCAAATTTATATTAGAATACACGAAGAAAACACATGCAATGAGTTAAAGGTAAAATGTAAAAGAACTAGTGTGTTTCTTTTTTGAAAAATAAAGAACTAATGTGCTATAATTGATAGGTTGCACTTCCAAATATCTTGGAGAAGACAAAGAAAGATTTCTTTGATAAGAAAAACTTAACATTTAGGCAAAATGTAGACATGATGTTCGATGCCCTCAAGGAGGTTCCTTGCCTCGTTTGCCCTAAGAAACCTGAGTCGTGTGCTTACTTAGTGGTACCAATTTCTTTTTATACGTACATATTTTTTTTTCTCTAAACATTCTGAATAATCTTTATAAGTATATACTATAATATGCAAGCTCGCTGATACTATTTCCCTAATCATTTAATCTTTTAAGGTTCTTAGCACACTTTTATAATTTTGATATTACTTTTTGTAACCAAAATATCAGTATTATTATGAATGGTACATATTCATCAGATCCTATGTAAAAAAGTGTCACTACTCACTCACTAGTGACAATCTAATTTGTATATATGGCAGACAAAATTGGACCTATCACTATTGGAGGACATCACAGACGATGTTGATTTCTGCATGAAGCTGGCCCGAGAGGAGAATCTCGTCCTTTTACCAGGTAAGCATCACAATTCACGTCATCTAAGATTTTGAAGTAATTATAATGTTTTTTTTTTTTGAACATGTAATTATAATGTTTTTTAATAAGAAGAAATTAAATCATGAGAGAGATGAGCTGATCTGGAATCTAAATGCAGGAGAGGCATTAGGCAAGAAGAATTGGGTGAGAATCTCGATAGGAGTAGAGAGATCAATGCTAGAAGACGCTTTCGCGAGGCTCAAAAGCTTCGTCGCTCGCCATGTCAAATCACAAACCACATAAGATCAGCTTCATTGTCGGAAACCTGAGACCCTATCTTTCTACTGTTTTTGTATTTCTCTATTAAATAATTTCTCAATAAAGATTGAGACTTTGGATTATTGTCTGTGTGTGTGTGTGGGCGCGTATGTGTAAGCAGCTATGCTTGTCCAGTTCTCCGTTAGAATGTCGTTTTAATTAGTCGAGTCGAGTCAAAACATGATGGCGCGAGCTTAATTACCATCTTGGGTTTTATGTATGACGAGTTGGAAATAAATATAATATTTGACGATTAAACCTTTTACTCCTTCAAAATATTTTTATGAGTTAACACATATTAAATGAATTTAAGTATTTATAACTAATTATATTATACTCCTTCCCTTCGTTTCAATTTAGTTCTTTTTGTAAAGTAATTTTTTTATTTCAAAATAATACTGTTTTATAAATTCAAAACAAAATTATTAATTTTATATTTTAATCTATTTTCTATTGGTTAAAATGTGGTTATATGTATTAGTAGTAATGTTTTTATTTAGTAAATATACAAAATTAAATGTTTTACTAATTTGAATGCAAAGTCTAAAATGACAATTAAAACAAAACGTAAGAAATATTAACAAATAATACACAGTTTTTAATACATATCGATCAACAAAATTAAATTAAATTAGATTTTAATGTAAAGTATATAATTCATTAATATAAATTAATAAAATATTTTACTTTTGTGAAACAATAAAAAAGTTAAAAAAAATTACTTTAATAAGTTGTAAAGTAGGTGATAAATAAATATCAAACCACAACAGGACACGTGACAGGTCCATCATACACCGCAAAGCAGTTGATAAACACTCTCGTCCATCTTGGGAGAAAGCGAAGGCATCGTCGTCGTCTCTCTTTATAAACCCTAAAAAGTACATCGATTCCGCCATTTAGGGCGAACGCGAAATCTAAAATTAGAGAGCGATGGCGAGTACAGCAGCTGCGACGGGAACGACGACGGCGAAGAGAAAACCTGTGTTTGTGAAGGTTGAGCAGCTGAAGCCTGGAACGACCGGTCACACATTGACTGTCAAGGTCGTTGACGCCAATCCTGTGGTTCCGGCTGCGAGGAAGGCTCGTCCGGGGGGTTCTATGGGTCGTCCGTCTCAGCCGAGTCGAATCGCTGAGTGTCTCATCGGAGACGAAACCGGGTGTATTCTCTTCACTGCTCGTAACGATCAAGGTTACTCACAGTCTTTTTCTTACATGATGTGGAAATGGTATTTGTCTTATTGATAAAGTCTGATCCTTTAGGTTCTTTAATGCACATCTGTCAATGTTTAGACTTGTAAGATAAAACAGGTGATGTGTCTTTTGTTGATTTTTGGACATATATTGCAAAAAGCTGTCATCTTGTCTGAAAATCTGCACAAGACTAGTGTTTTGTCTTTTGTCTTTGCTGATTAAGTGATGTCTTTGTGCAATTTAAGAGGCTTTGAGGTTTCTCTGTAATATCATCTTGCTTGGTCAGATGTTGAGTTAGATGTTATAACATTGACTCCAAGACTTACATAGCTTTTCCTGTAAAAAAAGTTTGTTTTTGTGCCAGTTATTGTGGAATCCCTGTGGCTTAGTGATTAGATTGATTTCTTTCTTTTGTTTGTTTGTGTGTATAGTTGATCTTATGAAGCCGGGGGAAACAGTGATAGTGCGCAATTCGAGGATAGACATGTTCAAGGGTACAATGAGGCTAGGGGTTGATAAATGGGGACGCATCGAAGCCACTGAGCCTGCTTCTTTCACAGTCAAAGAGGATAACAATCTGTCTCTTGTTGAATACGAACTGATTAACGTTACTGATCAGTGAATGTCGTTTAGTATCTTTACAATGAGGCTAGTATTTGGTTCTGATTCTTCTATCGTTAATGTCTTTTGATTTAGATGATGAAGCTTTTGTATTACTGGTTCAGATATGCTTTCTTTTTTTTACCTTAAAACATGATCCCAGAATCTCGCTTATTGATCGAGGCAATGGCAATGGTATTGTTCCCTTGAATCTGTTGATGTTGTGTTAAAAACCATTGAGAGCTTTCTAATGCTCCCCAATCTTTGAAGTCAAACAAAGAACTTCACGAAAGAGATATGAACCTGAAATGGGCATAACTTATAATAGCATAGAGAGTCTTACAACACAGCAAAAATGTTCCACGTTCCTATCACAAGCCCCTCGTGTTTCAATACCAACAAAGGAAACAAGAACAAAACGAGATAGAAAACTAGACTCACTCCACTTCTTTGATGATCCTTCTTGTCCGATGAGATTCAGTGACAACTGTTCCTGGGGCACTATGAGCTTTCCTACGCTCATCTTTCCTTCTCTTCGCATCGTTCATAGCTCTGCTTTCCGCTTTTGCTTTGTATATAGGTTTCGGCAAGTGCCTGTGTCTGTAATTTCACATCAACCAAAAACGTTAATGTTTTAGTCTTTTGACAAAATCTCCAAAGTTGGAAGCCATTTTTATCTATGATCATGTACCTGACAATACGCTTGATCTCAGGAAGATGCTTGTACCGATTCTTCACCGCCTCATTGTACTCATGCTTCTTCTGCTCCCTTGGAAGAATCTGCAACCACCAATCAACATATGAGAATTTGCCATTTTCATTTTGTTTAAAAGAAGCTTAATGCTATATAACATTAAAAAAGGCACAGATTCTTACAACTCCTAGTTGCTCTGATGCTTTGGCCTTCCATAGCCTGAGATTAGTGTCATCACTGCCCGATATAACATAGGTCGCATCACTGCTATACTTGACACAGAATACTCTACAAGAGACAAGTAAGTAAACAAACGCATTAATATATTAAAAACGTTTACAATTAAGTTAACAAAAGTGGTTCACCAGGGTACCTCTGCATCCTCTTTGTATGGTAGATTTCCCTGCTGTGTCCTCCATTGTACGGGAAGATTCTCACGGATCGATCATAAGAACCGGTAACGAATTCACGACCAGTTGGTGAAAAATCAATATCCATCCTGGAAAAGATGATTAAAATTGATAAATCATAATGCATTATGATAATCACACGTTGAATATTTGACCTGGGGTTTTATCATTCTTACACAGCAGAAACATGATCTTTATGCACGCACTTGGCTTCTTCATTCTTTCTACCATCAAAGCTATAGCAGTTGCCATCTTCATTTGCCTATACAGTTTCATCAATTAAAACATAAGCCAAGGACAAATACTGATTCCTCCAGTTTGATAAATTCATCAGAGAAATTTTCATTCTATGATTATCACTTACAGCTGTGAAGTTCATAGGCTCCATAGGGTTCCATGCGATTGAATTTGTTTTGGTCTGCCAAAGGAGAAGCAATTTTTTAAGTTTGAAGAGTAAAAAAAAAAAAAATGCTTTTACATATGAAGAGAATGAGTGAAGCGAGTTTCAACTATATACCCTCATGAGAATTTTCCTCGCTGCAGAAGACATGCGGATATCATAAATGGATATGTGGTTATCGCTGCAAGAAGAAGAGAAACCCTCTTACAGTGTTAGAGAAAGCTATGGAATGGCTACAACAGATAGTCTTACACAAGTTTAACGTAGAAAGTATACATACCCAGAAGATGTCGCCAATATATCAGGCTCTCCAGGATTAAACCGGACAGATATTACAGAGTGACTTCCAGACGTGAAACTCTGGACTGGCTGAGACCTATTATGATTCCATATATCCAGTTGAGCTCCGGCTGTAGCAAAAAGATCTCCTTCAAACTGATGATCAACAGCCCTAGAAAGGAAAGAAAGCTAATTGCTCAAGTTTTGTGGACATAAAGAATAACGAGAAATGGAGTGAAGATGGTAAGAAGCTTACAATAACGCATTCTTGCAGGTATAGACCGCAGATGGCTGGGACAAAAAGAAGCTTGTTATTAAGATAAAAAACAATACAAGAGAATACAAGGACAAGGTTATAAGAAAATAAACAATGAACCACCTCAATAGATTTTTCAGATGAGAGGTCAGAATCTTCAAGCGAAGGACGAGGAACACTCCACAAACGAACACTGCACAAATCCATTCATCGTTAGTCTCGGTCAAGGACTAAAAAGGTTTTTAAATTCATATATATATATCTTACTTGCAATCAGTTCCGCAAGAAACCAAAACATTGCCATCGGTTGATACTGTAAGACCACGCACAGCACCTCGATGACCAGGAAACTGGCAAACCGTACGCCTGCTCGTTCACAAGGCACAGAACATATAATTAGTACAACGAGACACTAAATAAACTTCAATCCAGTTCAAGAGAATACAGAAGATCTCAACCTGGTAGCTATATCCCAAAGGCGAATATCTGCAGAGAAGAAACATACAATAAGTTTCAGCTTAAAGAGTATAGCAGCATTACATAAACTTCAACACTGATAACAAATAGAAACCGAACTTTGAGCTAAATCCTAATGCGTTTAGGCTATTACTAAATGCATATACATCCTCCTATTCATCATATTAGAGATTTACCTCCATCCATAGAAGCAGAGAAGATTCCTTTCAAGTAATTAGGGTTCTTAGCCATACACGAGATTCCATCTCGATGCCCATCCATTGCTCCTACGAACGGCCTTGCAAATATCTACAAAGCAAAACCCACATCCAAAGTTTATAACTTTTTAATCAAAAACTAATCAAAAAAGAAACAATTATCGAAAAAGCTTGATGATTGCAATACCTTCTCAAGTTTAGCAGCTGTGAGTGCCCTCTGATACTCAACCGCCTTCTCCATGGGTCGAAGACTCGGGTCGAAGTTGTGAAACACCCTCTGAACACAACCAAAGTTTCAGAGCTAGTGATTAGGTCATGGAGGAGGAGAGTGTAAACTGAATCATAGTTTTGTAAATTACCTGAAGATCCTGACTTCTTTCTCGCGTGAATTCATCAACCGATCTCGATATTGTCTTGATCCTCATTGTTTACGACTGCGAAAGCTCACGGCGGAGAGTAACGGTGAAATTGAGATGAGAGGGTGAGCGAAAGAGATTTGGTTGCAGACAGAAAAACCCTAGAGATTGAGAGGTTTTTGAGAGGTGATGAAGCTTGTTTTTGCGGTGCTTTAGATGGGCTGATAAATAATTATTTAAGCCCAAAAAAGGTTTGCTAATTGGGCCGTATACAGTTTTCTTAGGATAGCGTTTGTTTTGTTTTTTTTGTTTTTAATTAATATCAAAAGATAATAGATAATCAGAATCGAAACATACAACAAATATATTTTTAAGCTGAACATGATGATATAAAAGTAATAGCACGATGCTTCCTAACTCTATTACAGGATACCGTTGTTCTCGGTCTTATATGATCTTGTGTTTGGTTGTCATCCATTGTGATCCAACACCGAGGCACGATCCATCTGTTACATTGTTGCCCATTCCATACACTCCCAGAGATAACATGTTTCGTTGCAATCTCTATCCATCTCCAAAGAAACCCCTCATATTGACTTTGATAATCATTTGAAACCATCATCTTCCACCACATGTCTTCGCATAACCAATCCATCTTTTCACCTATTATCAAGTAAAGACGTGACCCATCTCCTTGACGTAGTGAAGACACAATCGTCCATATCAAATTCTTAAATGATTATGATGTCCATATTAGTCCCCACAGCCATGGCGGTTTAAGATTCATTCTTTTGTTCCAAAGGATTAGTGATTCATTTGAGGAACTTACGGGAGATAATAAACCGTCGTGCCTGACTAGCCACAGAAACACGCCGACAACGCAGAACATCCAAGTTCTGTTTGTCCGAAGATGATACTCAACAATTAAGGAGGTAATAGACTCACCAATTAGAGAGAAACTGAATTCGTCAAAGATCTGATCCAAATCCCATACCGGCGCAATGAACCAATAGATAACCACCGGACTGTTTGTCCATGACGAGATAATTTCACCACGGCGGCGGAAAGAGAAGAGACACTGTGCCGAGAAGACATGTCGCTTGAAACGAAAATACGTGGAAGATATACATGTCACTGGATAGTATTTGTTATTTTTACAAAATAACTCATTATGTGATTTAATTGTTTTAAAATAGTTCATATCTTGAAAGTCAATAAATTATATATTCAACTTTAATATGTTTCGATTTTCAGGCAAGAAGTCTAAAAGATGGGTTATACAAAAATAATCATAAAAATACGCATGACCTTTGACAAAATCTTTGCGTCGTGGGACTTTTACTAGTTTGGTAGCAGTAGTGGCACAAGCATCTCTTACATTAGGACAAGTCAAGTTCTCATGTTTTGAAATTTGAATATCAAAGGACACACAATTAAAAAAGGAAAAAGTTGAATTAATATCAATATAACACTCTCTGAACAGATATGCTAATGTGGCTATAAGCCATCATTTTCTATTAAACAAAGATTAACCACTTTTGCATCCGTATAATGTGTTATTTATTCAATGTTTCTTCCCCAAGCTAAACTGGTAAGAGAGTTATTTAGGTGAAACTTTTAATTGGTCCTCTTGCGCGGTAGTTCAATTAGTCAAGTCTTGGCTTCCGCGTTAAGTTTCAAAACTCAAGCTTTGACTTTTCAGAACAAAAGTAAACCTTTGTTTTATAGTTGTGCAAACACATCGGCATCGAAATAATTTATTTGTATGTAATTTATTTTAATATATAGATACATTTGTCTTAAATTTAAGATCATTGGTTTGAAAAAAAAATGTTTTAGTTGTCTCATTAAACTTAATAAATAAGCATATGAATATGATAAGAATATCTTGAGCAATTTGCATGTTAGATGTTAGCTTTGATTAAGTTTATTTTATAATAGCCGCGTAAATATTTTAAAATCCAAATCCATAATGATAGATGTGTATACATCGAGTGTTGTAGAGCGACCCGTTCAAGTCACAATACGTGGTCAACACGCAAATCGTGAGATGGCGCCGGTAAAATCCGACCTAAGTGATGAACTCATTGAGACATGACCACTTCCTCATAACTAAGCATTATATAATACTCCCTCTCCTCTATCTGATCCAACATAACCATAACTCTTATTTTTCTTCTTAGCCAAACAAACAAAAATCTTTTATTACCTGACTACTTCGAAGCTCCTTATTTTTTTTTACGTAAAGCAGAGAAAGCAAAATCATATGAGGAGAGTTAGTTGGTCTACTATTTTGATCGTGGTGATGATGGTGTCCTTGTTGGTGGTAGAACACGTGGTGGTTCCGGCCGCGGCAGGGAGGGTTCTAATGGAGAAGTCAGGAGACGGAAGAGCGACGGTGATGAGTGTGGAGAAGATGAAGTCGACGGTGGATTCCTGGTTTCAGCGTTTGGCTTCAGGTCCTAGTCCAAGAGGACGTGGCCATTAAAACTAGTTTTTGTTTCAAGTTGGAGGAGATGGATTAGTGTCGATATAACCAAATATGTATACAAAAAAGTATTCAGTTCATTTATTTCTTTGTTGTTTGATCTCTAGGGTAAATTCACATATATAGATAGCGGTAGAAACTAAACCATCATTTTGACCCCAAAAAAACTAGACCATCATTATACATGTACATCCTTACTTTTGCTAGTTGTTAATCTCAATAAGATTGCTTAATCTGCCTTTACGAGAGAATTATTTTTGTGGTAGTTGAGAACAACGATATGCCTCAAAAAAATTATTGTAAACGAGTAAGCCTTGCACGCCAGTCTGCCGGGGTCACCTTCCTAAAATTTTATATTACATAGTTTTTGCCAAATCATGAGGACAACAAGACGCGTCTGCATGTTAAACAAATTGGAGTTGGAGTGAGAACAAAGCATGAAACTAAAGTTACCGAGCAGTAAACCAGAGTAGTACAAGTCGATCTAGAGAATTGAAAATTTGGAAGAAAAAAAATATTATCCAACTTCAGAATGATTTAGTGCACAATAAGCGCGATTCAACAGAAGGAAATTGTTAACTAAACCATTTAATGGGAACATAAGCCAGTAAACTAAGCCAATAAAACGATCTCTTGTGCACATAAAAAACCATTTAGCTCTTCCAAATGCTGGTCACTTCAAACCTCGAATTCACTCCTCTCTATAGTCTGGATTTTCTTTCAATATGATGAAACCTTCCAGTATGGGAGACAATGGAATGTACCTGTGACCCCAAACGAGAACCAGGATATATTAGATTCCAAAATTTAAAACATAGTTTCGTCTTACGAGTAGGAAGCAACATACTTGTCAGTTGCGAGCTCTGCTCTCTCCCCAGCAGCAAGGAGAACTGGTGTTGAATGCGTTTGGAACCCAGTGATTGTCTTTGGTCGACCTGCCTGTCCAACCACATCAACCGCTTGTCCTACTCGCACTGGCACGGAGATGGGCTTCAAGTTCTCATCCACCGTCAGCATCATCCTTGGCTACATACTCAACCGTTTGTGTTAATACATAAAAATTCGCTTAATCAATTTTAACAAAGGAATCCTAGCACAGAACATTGCACTCACCTGCATCGCCAAAACGAGGAAGTAGAGCACATAATGGTATTTCCCCAGTATGATGGACTTCATGTCAAGGCATGCATGTAACAATGTCACTATACCAGCAAGCGCAGTTCTGGACACACAAAAAAAAGCACAACATACTTGTTTAGGATTTAGCTTCACAAATTAAAACACAACACCCATCTTTAAGCAAAGTATTCATGTTAACACTTACGGGGATAGCAAGAGCCTCTCGGAGTGGAAGGGGCTGAGAGTTAAGAGACCCTTTCCCATATGCACCAGCCCTTGAGCAATACGCACCTGCAATTACAACTAAACAAAATTAAAAGAACTGTGTTTATTGCACGAAAAACAAAAAACATAAAGTTTAACACATTACACAGAAGAGAAGGCTGGCATCCTTGTAATAATAGCTGGAGAGGTTTCTAAGCATGCCGGCAATCCTTGCGTTGTTAGTTCCAGCGCCGATCAAACCAAGAGAAACAATCGCTGACTGTAGAAATCAAGATTAAACATTGCAAATTAAGTCAATGAAGTAACTAATGCACCTGAACCATGAGTGGTGAAAAAGATCAACTCACCATGGCAACTTCTGAATCTGTGTCATGGCTAAGCCGGCTCAAAGTGTCCATAACAGTCACCTGAAATCATGGAAAAATATTAGAGAGTATTCTCAAGAAGTTAAAGTAAAATCAGATTTATTTTAAAAAAAAATTATTCACCTTCGGGTTTGATATACATAGGAGACCAAGGGCCAAAGGCACTGCACGCCTTACGTTCTGTTCTCCATACTGTAGCACGCGCTCCAGAGAACGGATGGCCATATCGAGACCCAGTTCTTCAGACATAGCAACCATCGCTAATCCAAGCACGGCTGGACCCTGGTGGATATCACCTTTCTCCAGATGCTCTCCACACTGAGCCAGAAGGTCCTGGACCTTAAGGACGTTCCCAGTTCCAGCATACGCACATGAAAGAAGTGTCATATCACAATACTTTCTGATCTTCTCATTGAACGTCTTTGAAACCTCTGCGGTGGCCTCCACGCTTTCCTGCTCGATATTGGAACAAGTTTAAGACTGACACGCGAGAAAAAAATAACAATAATCAAGTTAGTTGCATACCTGTTTGCCAAGGTAGAGAAGTCCAAGTCCAAGAGGCAAGAAGCGAGTGAGGGCTTCACCCAGTTCCGCCTCACTCCGATCCATCAAAGCGAATATGATGGACTGCGCAACCTCTTCGTTACACGAGCCAACGTAAATCATCCCCAAACTAAGTGCAGCAAACGCAATCACATCGAGAGGTGCCTTTGCATCGTTTAGTACTGGAGACAAACTGCTTCTTATCTGTCCAAATAGTTTAGCAATGTTAGTCTCTCGTCAACATAGCATTGTAGGTAAGTAGACAACATATCTTCACCTGATCGTTTTGGGAGCCTGCGTATGCAATCCCGAGACCCATAATAGCACCGATTCGGACAGATGAATCCTCTTTGTCAATGTATTCTCCAAGAAGGGCCAATGCCTGAGAAAGATATGTTAGTGAGAAGAGTGTACGGCGAAAAATATTGAGCGCAAAGAGATCAACTCACAGGATCACAGTCATTCTTAATGCCGCAGTTAACAATCCCAACACCAAGCAGAGCTCCAGCGATGATGGGATTATCATTGGAGTGGAAATATTTGTCGAGGTGAGTGAGTCCAGCGTCCACATCCCACAATAGAATCATACCCTATCATAGGAAAACAACGACGTCCCGTTTACAATCATCACTTCAAAGATATGAAACACAGCTAGTCAATGCGTGGGGAGGTATACCAGACTAGCAGCTGCACTGGTCTTGCCATGTTCTTTGTTTTTGAAGAGCCAGTTTCCAGCAGATCCACTGGTCGAGTCTGATGGCACTGTCATTAACTTGTCCTGCAATAAGTGAATATATCAAAAGGGCAGCCCAGCTTATAAATTTCTTTTCATTATGCACAGAATAAGAATCTGTGATCATCATACCTGGCCAAAACCAGCATTTACAAATGCATTCACAAAAGTGGCAGCCAGATTTTGTCTAGCCGAATCCGCACTTGGGCCAGAGCTAGCCCTGCCGTCAAGCAAGTGAGCCTGCAAAATTTCATAGAATAGATAAGAGACACTGAAAAGAAAAACAGATCATGTGACCAAATAAACCAATAACTGATATACCTTGTAGATGTCTTCAGGCGTCTTGGCTTCCATGACCTCAATATCCCTTGCAAGCGTCAGATATCCTTCACTCAACTTAGTGTTGTTAACAATATCCTGTAGCATTTCTCTGTCAACGTCGTTTTCAACCATCTCAGGGTCAAGCTCAAAGGTGATGCCCTGCATTGGGGAATAATAAGAGAAAAGGATAAATAAGAAAGTGAGTCGTCAGGTACTGAATCTCTTCAGTGATGTTAATCATTATTCATCAAGCACTTACATGACGTGATATCATGTAGCAGAACTGTTTCTTTCTTAGCAGGTCAGTGCACGAGGTAAATACTTGCTTCACATACTGCAATAAGGAAAATATATGTCATGTAAGAAAAATACATCACTTGGAGGATTTTCCAGCTGCCCCCATGATGCAGAGAGAGAGGATATTAAGTTATGTATGAAGATTAGAAACCAGACCTGCATGTTATCAAGAAACAGTGCAATTTGCAGAGCGTTTGGATATTCTTCAAACTTGATGTAGATCATGTAAGCAATATCTAAAACCAGCATGTCATCCGGTCCTGGAAGGTACCTGAACAAATAGAAAATTACAGTGAGTAATCTAAAACCACAAATTGAGTGTGCAACACCAGACACATGATCATAATTAAATTACTTGGCTGCACTGGTGAGATAGTTGCACGTCCTCCTGAAATTAGTGCGGTCTACATGCTCAAGTAAGAGATCAAGATCCTCAACATCCATTAAGAGGTCAACAGCTTCGGTTTCTGCATTATGCTGCAATAAACAAAATGGAATCCTTCAGAGATACGAAAACACAAGAGATGCAAGTCTCAAGCCTATAAATGAAAGTTAAAAGTAAGTATGAGAGGGATCTCACCTTCATGTGAAAAGCAACAATTTGCTGCACAAGATCCATTAAGTCCTCAATAGAAGCCTCCTCGCCCTGATTTAACCCAAAAAAAGAACAAGCAATTAACTATATTTCAGAAGCAATTCTAAAAAAAAGTGGAAAAGCACATTGTCATAATATTCATCAACGAATTTGTTTTCTAACCTGACGAACTGTATACTCTTCTGCAATCTCTCCGGCCAAATTCCTGACATACTCGTGACCCCAAGATCCGATGTCACCCTCTGATCCAGTCAACCTATATCCTAAGCTTTCCTAAAAGAGTATTGCATAACAAAATCAATCAACAAAAATCACCTCAAATTCTAGCAAAGAACCACAAAATACAAAACTGTTCAAGGCATATCAAAAGGGGAAACACACAGATAAATATGTTTTTTTCTATTCCTACTATAATAACAAGAAAGCACATACCCTTTGACCCTCAGCAGACATGGTCAGTGCCAAGACAGACAGTATATCAGCCAGCAATTTCTGCAGTCACATAAAAAGTCATCTTTAATCCATACACAGTAGTAGAATAAGCAAGAAGATGGCAATAATTTCTTGAAATTGTTACCTTGAGATCGGACTCGCCCATATTTTTATGAAACTCCTTAAGAGTTCCATAGTGAGGGCGGAGAAACTTGAGGGGTTTAGGAACCGATGTCATGGAGCTTGTTGAGGCACGGATCTCCTGCCTACAGATTAAAAAAAAGATTATCTGAGTATTATCAGCTAATTAAATCGAAAATAGGTTAAGAGAAACACACGAATTACCTCATGCTTTCGAGAGCAGCCTTCTGCAGTTCGGGATTAGGGTCTTTAGCCCTCTCAACATAGAGCTCCAGGTTCTGCTTCAGTTGCAAGTCCTCTTCAGACTACAAATCACATCAGATGCAAAAACAAGTCATATAGCAATCACTTTAGCTATAGCAATCACTTTAGCTAGGCTTTCAAAACCAATTAACAGGCTAAACCCTAAATCTCTACATTAGTGCAGAATCTACAGCTTAATCGTGAATCTCCACCAACTATGATTATGAACTAACTCTTGCAGCCAAGCAAAGAATCAAAGAGAATGCGAAATCGAGATTACCAGATCTTCTTCCTTCTTATCATCCTTCTTCTTTGGCTCCTTGGAAGGAACCTTAGTCGTAGCTTCATCTCGCTTCGCACCATCGCCAACGCTGTTCGGATCTGGACCTGGAGCCATCTCAATCAATGGAGCAAACGATCAATCTGAAGAATCGTCGGAATTCGAAAACTCGGACCAAATCGAGCAAACCCTAAGACTTTAAAGTGCAAGTTAGAGAAGAAGGATGCTTTTCTTCCGGAACTGAACTGCTGTAATAACGAAACAGATGCAAGTAAATATACACACTTGCGGAGAAGATTACCCGTCCATCAAGAATTCTATTATGGGCTAGGCCCATTATATAATTGGGCTACTTAATGGCCCGTTTTTGTAAAACTAACTTGTGCCGTTAGCTAAAATTAAAAATTACAATGATGCCAACTACAACCTATAAATCCATCTATATTTTATTGTTATTCACGGTTTTAATTATATAGTCTTGAGCTGTTTTATGAAGATCCATCATAATGATTTTATTTTTTACAAAAAAATCTCAACTAATCTTATATAAATAATTATAAACCATATTTTCCAAAATTTAAATTCTAGGATTGTTAAATAGTTGATCAAACCACTAGACTCAAACTCCACCTAAAATGTGATATTTAATGATTAGTTGTCTAATAATGGAAAAACAAAAACAAATAAAGGAAAACTGTAAAAGAGAAAAGGAAAACAAAACGGAAAGGGTGAAGGCAAAAGAGGCAAGAGGGCAAGCAAACACACCGTCAACGAAGAGAGAGAGATAGCGATCGTGTCTTCTCGAAGCTTCCACGAGATTCCCTACTTGTAAGAAACTTCAATTGTGAAAGAGAAAGAAAGGGAGAAGACGTCTACAGAGAGATATAAACCCAGAAAAAATACATTTTTAATTAAAATCACCAATCAGATTCAGGAAAAACTGAAGATACAGAAGACAGAAGACAGAAGAAGGAAGAAGGAGGTGAGATGGGTGTGGATTACTACAAGCTTCTACAGGTCGATAGAAGCGCCACCGACGATGACCTCAAGAAAGCTTACAGAAAACTCGCCATGAAATGGCATCCCGACAAGAACCCCACCAACAAAAAAGACGCCGAAGCTAAATTCAAACAGATCTCCGAAGCCTACGATGTATGTTCTGTTTTTATTGTCTCAATTTTAAAAGTTGATTCCTTTATCAAATTCATCCCCAAAGTTGTCGCCTTTCATGATTTTTGAGAATCAATTAGTCGCATAGATTGCTAATTTCACGATTTGATCTTGTGGGTTTGCTAGATTGTTAAAGATGGTTGGTTACTTTGATTCGGGCTTTATGTGGCTGACATTGGTCTTTGTTTAGGTTCTTAGCGATCCTCAGAAGAGAGCGGTGTATGATCAGTACGGTGAGGAAGGTTTAAAAGGCAACGTGCCACCTCCTAATGCTGCTTCTGGAGCTTCCTACTTCTCTACAGGATTCAACCCGAGAAGTGCTGATGATATATTCACTGAGTTTTTCGGATTCTCGACTCCTTTTGGTGGAGGAGGTGGTGCTGGTGGATCAATGCACCACCATCATCACCATCATCATCATCATCAGGCTGCAGCTAGGAAAGTGGCTCCAATAGAGAACAAGCTGCCTTGTAGCCTTGAAGATCTCTACAAAGGAACCACCAAGAAGATGAAGATCTCAAGGGAGATTCTAGACGCCAGCGGGTAAGCAAGCAATCAATCTCACATACCATGCTCCTTTACAATTACTTAGATCTCTGTGTGCTCTAACTTGCAGCAAAGCAACGCAAACGGAAGAGATACTAACGATTGGAGTGAAACCAGGATGGAAGAAAGGGACCAAGATCACATTCCCTGAGAAAGGCAACGAGCATCCCGGAGTTATCCCAGCGGATCTCGTCTTCATCATCGACGAGAAGCCCCACCCGGTGTTCACACGTGATGGCAACGACTTGATTGTCACGCAGAAGATCTCGCTGGCTGAGGCCTTAACAGGCTACACCGTGAACCTAACTACACTCGATGGTCGGACGCTTACGATCCCTATCACTAACGTGATCCATCCAGAGTACGAAGAGGTGGTGCCTAAAGAGGGAATGCCACTTCAGAAAGATCAAACGAAGAAAGGTAACTTGAGGATCAAGTTCAACATCAAGTTCCCAGCGAGGTTGACTACAGAACAGAAGTCTGGTTTCAAGAAGCTTCTTGGGTGATAAGTAAAGCTTCAAGATTGGGTTCTAATGCCCTCCTGTTGTTGTTTAAATTATTTTTTTCAAGATAGTTCTTACAAAGATTTGGTTATTACATGTCCTCTAGAAACAAAAATTGAAAGTTCAAAAAAAAAGTCTTTTGTGTGTTTACTACAAAAGTGTATGTCTTTATTATTTTCCCCTTGTCTAGATTATTCTTTGGTAAGGGGAGATCCAATGCCGTGACGGCGCGTGGGGAACACGAGGAAGAAGCCGCCGCAAACAACGCCGATGATAAAAGGCAAACCGGTGAGGAGCTCCTTGGTGTCTTCGGAAGGAACAGGGAACAAGCAACGGATGACGTTCTGATCAAACATGGAGATTGCAAAGAAGACGAGCATTGACATCATTGCATGCATGAGATCAATAAACCTTAGTTTATACTTTTCCTTCTCTTCCTCTGTTAGTGTGATCGTTCCATCCATCACCATTAAACCACTTGGTGTTGCCAAACCGTACCTGACCTGTATTAAAAAAAAAAAACAGAATCATCGCATGGCCAGTCTTGAGATTTTAGAGAATACAAACAATTTTGTAAAATTTTAATAACTTTTTTCCTGTATAAATTCGAGAATCTTTGTTTATGTAAATTATTTGGAAATTTTGTGGTTATGTTTCAATTTGTTATGCCCAAGACCGTTTATGAATGGGAGAGAGATGTGTTACCTTGCCGCGTGGGTCTCTAAAGGAGTCGGTGAAGGAAAGGAGGAAGCAAGAGACGGCGCAGACGAAGACAAGGAAGCAGGTGAGCCAGCGACTGGCTATGGTTGGACACTGACCCTGATGGGTTAGGACAGGGCACATTATCTGAAAACCCATTACAGAACCGGTCGGGAGGAGATTTGAGAGATGAGCTGTTCCTTTGAATGCTTTCCTCGTCACTTTCTGTACTTTCGACTTTGGTTTTCTTGGTGCTTCAGGTAATGAAGATATCAGCAAGTGCTGCGTTTCCGCCATTACCTTTTTTTTTAAACTAATTTTACCCTTCAAAGTTTGAATGTTTAGAAAATGTCTCTTTGGACAAAGGTTTTATGGGTTCTTTTGTTTTGTGTCTTGTTCCGTTGAGCTGTTGTGTTCAGGTTTCGAGGTTGATATTCTGTTCTTCCATTTTTATGTTTCTGTTGCAGGTCAGGGTTTACCAACATAAACGTAAAAACGAAATAGAATTGGAGTTAATGAAACAAGAAAGAGGAGTTTTCATAACAGAACGTTTGTTACCGTTTCCTAGTATATGTAAGTAAATACTAACAAAATTACTTTTATTACATTGATGTATCAAACATATGTGATTTTGTTGAAAATCTCATATACACAGTCCAAATGTTCTTCTATTAATCTGTAACCAATTTATACTAAAAAACAACACCATGAAATTCATTTTTAAATTATCATTTAACGAAATTGGTTACAGATTTCATAATATAAACAAAATCACAACCTTTTGAACTGTTCTGAACCTTCTTCACCGATGACAAGCAGCTGTTGACGAAATGAATATGGACTTTTCTTATGTTTAATATAAACAAATATATGGTGACTTTAATCATTATTCGTTTCAAATATATAATACAATTTTATTTTTGAAGCTCAGGAATAAAACCAATTACGTAAATGTTTGAGTATTAAAAACGTTTAATAAACAAAACTACGTTACTGTTTTGAGCTTCTTTTTTTTGGGGGGAAAAACTGTTTTGAGCTTTGTGTTAATTACTGAGATCTGGACGAAACGTACGTTATGTTTAATACAGTTTAGACGAATGCCTGTAAATGTATATGTAAGTTAACTAAGAAGACTCTTGTAACGTTATCTAACTAAGATAAATATATGACGAAATGGGTTTGCACTGCCACTACACTTGCGGTTTATAACCGGTTATCGATCCCATACCTTATCTCGGGGTCAAAGAAGAGATTAGCTGAGTCATTCACATTGGTCTTCTATGTGCGAGTCCTCTCCTCCTCTAAACCATCCTCCATGAACAAGTTGCAATCATGCTTCAAGAAGTCTCTGGTATTCTTTCTAGTAGTAGTCCAAAATCCAAATGCGTCAAAACGGTCTAAGAGCAGTGGGAAACTCTCGCGGCACTGTACACGGAAGGTGAATTTAAGTTATCGGTGTGTATTTAAGTTAGGTGAATTTAAGTTATCGGTGTGTATTTAAGTTGGGTGAATTGTAAGAAATCAGAAACAGAAAAGTGGAGCTTTCTGATCAGGTAATAGCTCTTAATGTTATGAAGTTTGGATATTAGATATTTAAATTAACGCAATGATTACAACAACATTTGATGGTTGGTCCACCTCCACCCGATAGCCAACCTTCATTTAGTCATACTCGGCCACACTAATTTGCAAACTATTTTGCATTCTGACGATCGATTTTTGAAAAGAATTTCTTAAACTTCATCGTGACTTTATCTAACAACAAAACTTATACACAGTTCATAAAGTCATAGACTCATAGTGGTGGATGTGAATTCATGAAATTGATCATGAAGTTATATTATTATTATTTTTTTTTTTTTTACCAGATAGACAAGCATAGACTGGACAGTAATAAAATGTATAACATGACTTTGGAATCTAGATCTTCAATATTAACGGGGGAAAGCAATATAAAATTAGACGACAAAAATAAAATAAAAGAAGTCTACGTGAAGAAATAGAATAATGACTGACTTTTTAACTTTCTTTTTCTCCTTATACGTAAAAAATTTAGTTCTCAACTTTTTTTTGACATCATTTAGTTCTCTACTTTTTTTATTCATTCTCCATATATTACATATAACAAATTCATGTCACGGAGGGATATTTTCCTTTTTCACAAGGCACATTTTTCAATGGATATATATTTTTGTAATTTTGAAGTCTATAGTGAAATTATCATAATATGGCATGTCACATGTGTTATGTATATATCACTTCTAACTTGGAAAAAAGAATATTACATCTAACTTTTTTTAGAATAGATTTCCAAACAGTTACTAAGAAGTTATAAAGATGAAAAATGAAACTAACTATAAATTTTTCATTTCCGCGCGACCTAGAATTTATATTAGACAAGTAGAAGAATATCATCAAAAACCAATACCAATATTCTACTGTTTTCTGTCGTAATATACCATCTGTATTTCAGCAAAAGATGTATATTATACATGGACATGTTGAGAAAAAGATGTATATACATATGTGTAAATTATAAGAATACGCTTATGTAATAATATCTTTACATACACTCTAGGTTGACATTGGACCTTAACTTTTTTTCATATTTTTGTTTCTACCATATCACGTCTAAGCTCTCACAGACCAGTAGTTAACACATTGCCCCAAACCCACTCCATCTCATATTCATTTTCGACCATATACGTTTATAAGTAAATTACCCAATTAATAAATTCATTGGTGGTTGATATAAAAATGGTTTGGTTGCATATTTTGTAGTTTATATGTAGCAGTAGCACACAAACTACGACCAGATAAACGTATTTTGGATCATAACTTCCGAATGTTTTAATTCTAATAAAAATTCAGAATGTTTTTTAGCAAGGGTTAGTTAAAAATGTTCTTGCCAAAAAAGGAAGCTTGCACATATTCGTTCATAATACTTTGTTTTCTTTTCATATATGTTTTCTTCGGTCAGTCTCTGTCTATTTCTCTCTCACACACCATACATGCCATGTAACCAAACTTAAAACCCAAGCAATCTTTCTTTCCTTTTCTTACGATAATCATTTATTAATTAATCTATTCTTCAAAATATCAAAAGAGAATTTGCCAAAACTAACCCACAACTTGATTTTAACCTAAAACATATACTCAAACTTGAATCAAATGCAAAACTAACCTAAAAGCCTTGTGAAATTACAGCTCAGCCCCTTGTGACCAAAAAAAAAAAACAGAAGTCATTTTTACGAATATAGCCCTAGTAAATCGTCTGAGATGTTGGAAGTCGTCTGGACGACTTCAAAGTAAGTCTTCTGGTGTAGTTGATCTTAAAAATAATTTTTAAATTTAAAAAAAAATATTTTGATAAGCGAAAAATTAAAATCATGTAATTATAAACAGTTTTAAGTGATATAAATTAAAATATAACAAAATTGAATTGTTTTCAACATAGATGAGTGTAGGTAGTGAATAATGGTATTCTTTGGTCTAGGGTTTGACAACATATGTTGTAGTATTATATGTATACTTAGGGTTAGATTTTGGAAAGCTTGAATGTTTTTTTAAAAAATTAATTTTTTACATATACATGTTTATTTTGTGTATAGTAAACACTTTTGAAGTTTAATTTGATTTTATGAAGTGTTTAGTTAGTTAATTAAGTTTAGGGGTTATGTTTAGGGTCTAGGCGACTTACATTTCAGTCGTCTGGTGAAGAAATTAAAACAGACGACTTACATGTAAGTCGTCCAAATATTTCCGCCTAAATTTTTTTAAAAAATTATTTTCCCGCTTAAATAATTTAAACCAGACGTAAGTCGTCTGGGAAGTCTTCTATTTTAGTTTCCCACTAAAAATATTTTAATTTCCCGCTAGAAATATTAAAGTCTTCTGGACGACTTACAAGTAAGCCGTCTATGTAAGTCGTCTAGGAAGTCGTCTGAATCAAAATATTTAACCTAATTGGATTTTTTGTCTCCCTATATAAAGAAAAATTTACACATTCTCTCTCTTTCTCTCTAATGACTGCAACAAAAATGTAATCTATCTTTTTTTGCAGGTTTTTAATCAGATGATACTCATCTTCCACTCATTTAAAGGTAGATCTATTAATTTTAGATATGTATTTATGGGTGTTCTATAAAGGTAGATTTATCTAATCTTCCACTCATTTTTTCTGTTTTTAAATCATTTGAACGTTTTTGGATATCCAGGTTTTTTAGATCTGGATTTGATATGCAAGATTTTCAGATCTGGAAGACTTCTAGGACGACTTTCATGTTAGTCGTCTAAAATATAATGCACTAGACGACTTCCATTTCAGTCGTCTAGACTTCCTGGAAGTCGTCTAGACTTCCTGGAAGTCGTCTGGACTTCCTAGAAGTCGTCTGGACTTCCTGGAAGTCTTCTGACAAAGTCTTCTCCCATATCAAGTGGAGCCCAAGCTTGTCTTTGTAGAGGAATGATCTATAATAGTTTTGTTTGTGGTCTGTTTTATGATTTGCATGTGTACTCCTTTAGTTGTGACTTTTTTTGTAAATTTGAAGAGACATTAATGAAAAAGTTTGGTAAATATGTTCGTTTTCCACGACATTATCTTGCCAAAATTACTTGACATAATTTCCTTTGTTTTTATCAATAATAAACAAATCAATGAAATAATAAACTTCAGTAGCCCGTCTTCCGCTGATCCTCTCACCATTTCTTGCGCATATAACAATGCTCTGTATGAAGTGGTGTAATCAAGTGTCATGCCAAACATGTTCTTCATTGCATCTTTGATATGCTGCGGATTCAACCCATCGATGATTCTAACACAATCTATGAAAAGTCGACCAATGTACTTCAGAGTACAGCGTTTCCGCTGAGCGATTCTGTCTGGGATGGAACATGTATGAATTTCCACATACTTGGTTACCCAAAACGTTTTAGTCCCATGTTTTACACTTGCTCAGACCTTCCATTGACAACCACTAACACGACATGTTGCCCCAAAGAGAGTTTTCGTTGACTTGAATATTCTGAAGGAGAACCTACACCTCACCGTTGTCAACAACAACTCTGAAAGCAGTGCATCCTTACTAGCAAAACTCTGGTTGACATAGATTCTGTCTGCAGATGATCCTTCTCCTTCATAACCATATGCCCCTTTGTAATCATCAAAATAGATTTCATCATCTTCTTCCTCATCCTCGTCTTTAACCTTTCCATACTCACTATAATCCTCAGCATCAGCGATAACAAGTAGCCCTGGGACGGATCCGGATATCCGGGAAATTTAGGGTATCCGGATCCGGATCCGTCGGATCCGTGGATTTAATATCCGGATCCGGATTCGTGGTTTCCGGATATCCAGGTTTCGGATATCCGTCTCGATATTCTATTATCCGCGGATATCCGGATCCGTCAAAATAATTAAAAATAATTTTTTTTAACAAAAAATACTAATTTTTAAACAAAAAAATTAATTTTTTTAATATAATACATAAATTAAATATTTATAAATATATTTATATATGTTTATAATATTGTAAAAACTAAAATATAATATTATAAGATTAATTCATGTATAAATATTAATATATCAAATATAAATATTAATAAAATTTAAAAATCTAATGTATTTTAAAAATACGGATCCGGATCCGGATATCCGGACCTAAAAATTAAGATATCCGGATCCGGATTCGGTTTGCACGGATCCAAGATTTTCCGGATTCGGATCCGGGCGCCCCAGATATCCTATTTTCGGAGCGGATCTCGGAGCGGATCCGGAGCGGATCTCGGATAATAAGTCCCAGGCCTAATAACAAGGATGTCAGCATCCTCCTCCTCATCATGATCCTCAGCTTCATGCCCCTCCTCAGCTTCATCCCCCTCTTCATCTTCATCCCTCAAATCAGCTTCATCCCCCTCCTCAGCCTCATCTCCCACATGATCTTCATCCCTTTCCTCTGAAACCGTTCTTATCTTGCTAAATCTTGATACACAAAGACGTACTTTATGCGTTTTAGTTATCTCGAGCAAGTTCCGAACTTGTCTATCACTTGTAACATGAATAGGAGGAAGGTCTGGAGCAATCTGTTGTAATGAGTAGGTTAACTCCACAGACTCTGTGTTCATGTCCAGGTTATAATCTTGTTGAGCCATTGCAACAAGATCAGCATGTGTCGAACCTTCACTCAAAAATAACATTCTCGCTCCATTGAAATGATCAACCAAAAAATTCCAACATCCATCTTTCAACAACCATTCTCCATACACTGCATGTAACTGACACATCATCTGAAAAAGTCAAAATAAAACACATTAGCAAACTTCGAACAAAGAAAACGAAAGTTTATTAAAGATCGAAGCGGACGACTTCAATTTAAGTACTCCTGACGACTAAACTATACGTCGTCTGGTCAACGCAGAGGTTATTTTTGCAATTGACTTTGAAATCTGTTATTTCAGACGACTGAAAAATAAGTCGTCTACTTTTGTTTGGTTAAAAAAAACTCCAAAAAAGCTAGACGACTTACATATAGTCGTCATAGGTTAGTTTTGCATTTGACTGGGTTATTTCAGAAGTTTGACTTTCCTGGATGACTTACATTTCAGTCGTCTCGTGAAAATTAAAATAATAATATTTTTTTTTAAACTAGACGACTTACAATTAAGTCGTCATAGGTTAGTTTTGCAATTGAAAAAAAACTTCAATATTTAATTATATTTCGACGACTTACAATTCAGTCGTCCGTCAGATGACTTACATGTAAGTTGTCCAGGATTTACGAGGTTTGACCAGAATCTCAGAATAAAATCCTGGACGACTTACATGTAAGTCGTCGGGCGGATGACTGAATTGTAAGTCGTCTGGGTATGATTAAATATTGAAGTTTTTTTTCAATTTTAAAACTAAACTATGACGACTTAATTGTAAGTCGTCTAGTGTTAATAAAATATTGATATTTCAATTTTCACCAGACGACTGAAATGTAAGTCGTCCGGGAAAGTCAAACTTCTGAAATAATCCAGTCAAATGCAAAACTAACCTATGACGAGTGAAATGTAAGTAGTCTAGGTTCTTTGGAGATTTTTTTGTAACCAAACAAAATCAGACGACTTAACTTTCAGTCGTCTCAGAAAATCGATTTCAAAGTCAATTGGAAAAATAACTTCTGCGTTGACCAGACGACTTCCAGGTAAGTCGTCTACAGCCAGACGACTTCCCATGTAAGTCGTCTGACGAACAGATCTGGAAAAAAAATTCGATTTCATACCTTAAATTGGTGAGATAACTTCCTTAGCACACATAAGGCTTCTCCAAGCACACAGAATCTCAAACGAAAGTGGCTCACCCAGAATCGTTAGCTTCTATGACTCTATGAACCATAAAAATGTAGAATCAAAATCTTGGGTTTTTTAGTTCATTGTGGAGAGAAAGTGAGAGTTATGTTGTGTATAGTTCACAAGAATGGAAAAAGAAGAAGGGTAACTCGATTTTGGGAGCATTATGAGCTTCAAATTGGTTGTTCATGGTGGTTGGGGGTATTGATGACAATTGCAATCTTGTAATTACTTGAAGAAGATGAGGGTGAGAGAGTAAAAATGTCATTTTCGGAAAGAAAAAAAAATTGATGGCATTTTCGTGAATTATATGAACTTGTGGGGTGAATAGGGCAAAACCAATTTCAAAAAAAAAAAAAAAGTTAGTTTTGTGTTTGACTTTAAGTTGTAGATCAATTCTGCAAAAAAACCCTTTGTATTTAAGCAAAAAGAATGTAGAATGTTCATTCTGTTAAATATGTTTACTCAAATATGTATATGCATTCTGTATATGCATGTATAGTGTAAAAAAATGCCAATATTTTTATCAATGTTATAAATGTAAAATATTGATTTTGAAAGTTTCATAGTTAAGTGTCCTTACAATTTACTTTCAAGTTGTAGGTGTACCTCTCCCTCTCATTGTTACTTAACATGTATGCTTCCTTGTTTCGACATACTTGTTACACAAACCCAAGTCTTAAAATAATAATTTCTTACTGAAGGTATACATGACTAGATTTGTGTACATTAGAAATTTATGAGATTTAATAATATTTCTTTTAGGATTCTCTCATCTTTCTCTCTCATGGATAGTACAAGGTTAAAATCAAGTGCAAAAAAGAGCAATTAACTCAACATAAAAAGTGGTGAACAAGAATTCAATTCCTTCCTCTTTCTCAAGATAACCTCAAAGAGTTATACTTAGGAAACATATGCTTTAGACATCTTTAATCCTTTTTCCCTTCTCTCCATCTCTCTTCCATGCCTTTGTTTATTCTAATGAAGTTGTGAGAAGTGGGGACGAAGAGAAGAGAAGTAATGCACAAGCGGAAACTAAGAGAGACAAAACAATATGACTTGGTGCAATGAAAGTAGCGATGTTCAGACCGTTGAAACAATCATTCCCTCCCCAACAGTGGCCGAGTCTCCTGAAGCCTCATTTCAAGTCTCTTGTCACAAAACATGTCCTTCTTGTGGCCATAAATTCAAGTTTCATGAACAGGTTCTTGTTTCTATCTAGCTATATTCAGCTTCTATACATTTGGAAACTATTCGATGATATTAATATTGATTGTTGATGTGAATAAAATTCGATGAGTATAGGCGGGGATCCATGACTTGCCGGGACTGCCTGCCGGAGTGAAGTTCGATCCGACTGATCAAGAGGTATTGGGGCATCTTGAAGGAAAGGTAAGAGATGACGCAAGAAAGCTTCATCCTCTCATCGATGAGTTTATCCGTACCATTGACGGTGAAAATGGTATTTGTTACACCCATCCTGAGAAATTGCCAGGTGATTTTTTTTTTATTTATCCATTAGTCTCAACAAGTATCCCATTTTATTAATAGTGAATACATGTTTTGTCTTCATATGATCTAAACTATCTAGCATGAAAAAAGGAAAACCTAATATGATCTAAACTATTCATGGTTACTAATATGAAACCTTTAAAAATTGACTACAGATCTAAATTTTATAGTACGATGCGCAATCATCTTACTAAACGATCATGTCGTTAGATTTAGCGAATTTTATACCGTTTCGATTAGATTTAGCGAATTTTATACGGTTAATTATATTACGACGATCGAATTTTATCATTAATTTTCTATAGCTAGTATAGTATTTAGAGTTTGTTAAGAATTACAAAAAGAAGAAGAATGGTATCATATTTTCTAACAGATGAAAATGTTAAATAAAAATAGCGCACGTAGCCAATCCAACTGATTATTGGACTGTTATACCTTTTTTGTTTCGTCAACGGAGTGTAATACCTAATTAAACTATGTATTGAATATTGATTAATTTGTAGTCAGTCACATTAATAAATGTTCACATATATAGGTGTGAGCACGGACGGGACGGTCCGTCATTTCTTCCACCGACCGTCAAAGGCATACACTACAGGAACAAGAAAGCGACGTAAAGTTCACACTGATTCCGAAGTCGGTGGCGAGACACGGTGGCACAAAACCGGCAAAACACGGCCAGTTCTCACTGGAGGAAGAGTGAAAGGCTACAAAAAAATCCTAGTACTCTACACAAACTACGGTAAACAAAAAAAACCCGAGAAGACTAATTGGGTAATGCATCAATATCATCTTGGCACCACCGAGGAAGAGAAAGAAGGTGAACTCGTAGTCTCCAAAATCTTCTACCAGACTCAACCACGCCAATGCGGTGGATCCCTTGCTGCTGCTGCCACGGCAAAGGAGCGGCCTTACCTCCACGGCCATCATCTCGGTGGTGGTGGTAGTCACCATCTTTATCATAATAATGGTAACGTTAAAGGCAATGGCGGTGGAGGATCCGCACGAGCCAGTGAGTATTACAACAATATTCCAACGATTATCTCGTTTAATCAAAGCGGGATACAGAACCATTTGGTTCATGGTACTCAACCTTTACCTTAAGAAGAGAAATAACTTTATATGGACGGTCGTAAAATAAGAGACGCTCTATAATCTAAGCATTATATATAACATCAATACATTGAAAATAAATTAAATTACACTGCAATCTTATATACGTAACATTTTGTTATCATGTTTTGCCCCGTTTTGGTTATACTGCTTTGTACAATTTTATTTCCTCGAACTGATTATAAAAAAAAATGTACAAAGATCTCTCTTTCCCTCTTGGTACATAAAAATCCATTTTGATATTTTGTAGGCAATCTATGGGGGACGGTAGCTTAGTAAGTGCAAAATCCAATACATAGTAAAAATGAAAATCAATTGCCAATGGTTGTGTGTGGTATTTCAGTAAAACAAAATTGCCACTGGTTGTGCGTGTCAGTGTGTTGACAACATTGTATCGAAAATAAAATATACATCACCATGTACTTACTGTATTACATACTGCTACCACATATGCAAAGATCACTTTGGTACAAAAACATATCTAGCGAAAATCATAAAAATATTCACCAAATGACATGTTTTCTTCATTTGCTCGACGTGGCCATTAAACTTTGAATTGAAGTCTGTATACTCTTTTTAATCTTTTTAAATCTCTCCCAAGCGATTTATTATACATCAACAAAACTTTTCTGCTTACGTAGTTGCTTTTATGGTAAATTCGCAATTGGTTAATATACATCCAAAACCGGATGCAAACGGGTTTAAATAATCCAGATGTGTGAGATGGGCTATTATGATTTTTTAAGAAAGAAGGTCTATAAGCCAATTCCATAGTAGTTTCGCGGGTTTTCAGGATAAGAATAAAAAATGAAAACCAGAAGTCATTTGGATTCGTATCTCCCAGACTGCTGTTACATAATACCATACGGTGTACTGGATGTAGGTGATTCCAGCTGTTGTTCATCTCGCGTTAGAGCATGATTATTAGGGGATTCTTAGGGTGGAGTTCTTAGCGGAATATAAGAACCCGTCTCTTAACTTTTTAAATAAGAGTTTTAAGAGCCGGTTCTTAACTTTTTTAGTTAAAAGTTAAGAGACGGATTCTTATATTCCGCTAAGAACCCCACACTAAAAATCCCCCAATAATCATGCTCTTAGACAATTATACGGTTAGAGTAGACTTTCGAATTTGGCCGTTTGATGGCGTAGATGCTCATCCAAGAGCTATATAAGCTCATGTACCATGCTCTGCATCACAGCGAACCGAATCCTAATAAGGTATATATTTCACTTCCGCTAAACATTTTCTCTTTGAACTTTCACTTTCCCTCTCTAACGTTTCTTTCTCTCAACAATGGCAAAAGAGAGATTACGCACATGGACTCCGATCAAGGAGGCGATCGATGAGCTTTGAGAAGCATATCTTTCTCCACCAGTAGGAAGCGATCTCAATTTCTTCTGCAACCTTCTCAACGAGCTTGACAAGAGGTTTTCATCAAAATAAGTTATTCTCTGATCTCTCTTCTAATTTCTTTCTTTTCTTCTCTGATATCTCTTTTAATTCTGATTCTGATTCAGTTTTCTAGAAAACTTCACCATCTTGTTCAACTTTCTCCGAGGCTCTCATCCCATCGGCGCTCTCCTTGAGCATCTTCTGAAGATTTTCAAGAACGTTGAATCGAATCTCAGATCATTAATAGCCGATTTCATTAACGGAGACACACTGTTCCTAAACAAGTGCGTTATTTGTTCATTTGGTAGTTGTTTTCTCTTGCGATCTTGCTTACACATGTTCTTCTTCTAGGTTCCTTGATGATTTCTTACATGTATCACTCAAAAATGCCATAGATGGTCTGTGGATGGCATTTCTGACTCCCCCTTAAGATCTTTGTCTCAGGTCATTAATAGCCGATTTCATTAACGGAGACACACTGTTCCTAAACAAGTGCGTTATTGTTCATTTGGTAGTTGTTTTATCTTGCGATCTTGCTTACACATGTTCTTCTTCTAGGTTCTTTGATGATTTCTTACACATATTCAATCATTTTTGTGGATGCAACACAATATGCATAGAAAAGTATAGTATAAATTGGGTAATGAAAGTTTGTTGTTGGGCCCAAAAAAAAGTTCCATCAGGTTTTAGAAACATGGGTTCCTCTAGTGAGTGATAAAAGAAAAGTTCAATACGCCAAACACCAGAGGACTGTTTGGAGTATCTTTGGGTTTAATTCCCTCACAAAGAAAGTTCTTATGTGCTTTAAAGAGATTTTTGACAGCTTCAAACTCGCTAAGAACAAACTTTACAGAAACAACCCATAAATATCTTATCATAGAAAGAACAATCCATGACATATTTGAAATTGTTAAATTTAAACTAAAGGTTATTTAAGGCCCAATTATCAACTTTTTGGGCCTTTCCAATTTGACGTTTTTGCATATAGTTTATTCCTCACTAGCTTTGTTATTTTTTTTTTAACACCGTTTAGTTTCGAACCATAAGAAAACAAGTTCAAACGACCAACTTTAAAAAAAAAGCTAAATAAACTAAAAGAAATCACTAGTAGTTGACATAAAAAAACTCCAAAAAGAATATAGATATAAACCGCCAAAGATTGAGATAGTAACAACCAACATACTGGTTTTTGTATTAATTCTCAAGTTAACATATTTACACATGATCTGGATTACTGGAATACACGATAGCCGATACTTTGTTAACATTAAAAATATAGACAAGTGATACGCACGAGCTCTTAATGAAAGATGCCTAATGGTAGATGATGAATATCTTTGATTAATTATTTACAACAAGAAACTTATAATGACAATAATATTTATAAGTATAAATGACATGTATTACCCAAAAAAAAAACTAAAAACACTAATGATAATAACCTCCTTAAAACCTAGAATCACAAACACTATACCCAAAGCCACACAACTTACATGTATAATATTTTGTAAATCTACAGGAACTATATATGTATATTTCACGAATCAACAAATCGGCGAATATATGTAAAAGCCTTTAAGTTATATGTTTTTAACTGAAAGTGAGGAGGTTCTCCGTCTCAAAACTCAAGCCAGCACATTCCATGTGAAGATCAGAGACCATACCAACATCGAATGATGACCCCATACGTGTCTTGTCATGATCTAAACTCGCGATGTCTGATGACAACAATATCTTCTCATAGTTCTTATCATGATGATCAGCAGCGATGTTGACACTGTTGTTTTTGTCGGCATAAAGCAAATTAAGTAAGGACTCGTGATCAGGACCATGGCTCGACGATGACGACATTGACCCAATCATCATATGCTCCCAACCACATGCTATGGATTGATGTTGACAATGGTGATGATAGGGATGGTCTATGATCCTTGAAGACTGCTTCATTAGCTGCTCCCATTGATCATGATGACGTGGAGGGTCGATGGTGGTGGAAGGAGGGGATGATAGTAAGGGTTGCAATTGATTGTTGTAATTAGGAGCGTAATTAAGATCCGGAGCGTCATTGACCTCAAACCTTTGCGTTTGATGACCATTGTTATAGTTACTGTCTTGTAATGACAAGTCTCTGCCTTTGTTGAACACTCTGCACAAGACCCAGTCTTCCTGTGTCCACACACCACAGAAAACGAGAGGACATTGTTTAGAATCATTTTTTTTTCATTGTTTAGAAACAAATGCATGGGATGTTTAGTTGTTTACGTTACGCGCAGTCTCGTGCATGCAAATAACCAAACACGCATTAAAGCGACTTTTGTCTCTTTCTTCAATTTTTTTGTTTTATCTGCACAAGTTCGTCACTCTTTCTACATACTACCATCTTATCATGCGTACCATGCCATGTAAAACCCACGCATACATACAAGACTCCTAGACAAATTAAATACGAGAAATATCTACAAATACATAATCTCATATTGAAATTGAGAAGACCGAAACAAATAATTAGAATAGATCTGAATTAAATTATTTTTGTAATGATATCAAATTATTTATTTCTGATAATTAATTTTAACTTTGAAAGAGATTAAATTATTTTAAGAGATGGTGTTAGTTAGCATCCAACAACATCAAACGGATAAACTTCCTAGATGAATAATAAACCAAAAAGCCATCATCTTAAATGGAGTGTTTAAAATTGCACATAGTAAATGAGAAGAAATTAATGTTTCAAAAAGGGAAGAAATTACATATATAGTACTCCCTCTGTTCCTTAATATTACATATTCTAGGAAAAAAATTTGTTTTAAAAAAATCAATTTTTTACATTTTCAAGACATGTTTTATTAACTAATTGCAAATTTTAAAAAACTTAATTGCATTTACTGAATTGTTATTGGTTTAAAATTATGAAACAAAGATAAACACAAAAAAATAAGCAAATTTAATGTGTTTTATTAAAATTTGTGAAAAATCTAGAATATGCAACATTAAAAAACAGAGGGAGTATATAATATAATTAATAAGCTGACTCACTTATTTTATTTATGACCACATGTTGTATATATCATATGACCGGATCTCATAGATTAGTCTAGACTAATGCTTTAATTTATGGTACATAAAATATATTGTGGATTATCATCATTTTTGACAACTTTGTGATTTATATAAAAAAAATTAAAGGATCAAATAATATTTTTAGGGGGTTAAAATATCATATTTTCCACTCAAATAAAAAATAAAAAGTACTATCTCCTTTTTCAAATTAGTTTTGGCATGAAAACCAATACGCTGGTACAATTAATTTGGTATCTATATCTATGCATGGGACATCCACGTATAGACACATGTCGTGAGTTTAGTTACGTTACAGTTATGCTTAATAAGACGTAATTATTGTGAAATGATCATTACTAATAATGGTTAGTAGTATGAAAGAGAGAAGAAATATTATTGTTGGGGAATAATCCAGTACCTTAGGTGGCATGTTTGGACATTCAAGACGGAACTCGTGCATGATCCATGTAGTTTTGATCCCATTTGGTGCTCTATTTCTGTAGAAGACCAGTGTTTTTCTCATCCCTACCAATTGGCTTGTTCGGGGATCCATCACCGTCCTATCTTTCCCTGTTGCTTTCCAATATCCACTTACCGTCGCTCTGTTTGTACGATATCCAGTTGCATATTTTCTATCGCGAAAACTGAAGAAGTACCATTCTTTTGCATTCAGCTTTGCCACATCTTAAATTGCACAACATACAAGATTTTATTAATCATTACTAAATACTTACGAAGGGGCTGTTGAGATAATATCACAGTATAAAAATCGACAACTTTAATTTGTAAGAAAATAAAATAGTAGTCTGAATATATATATTAGACCATTATTATCGCTAAAAACCGTTCAGATAAATTTTTTTTATTTTTTTATTTTTTTGTCTGAAAAAAATAATAATTAAAAAGCATACCAATCGCGGGCTGTCATGTGTCGGTGGAACCCGCGAACAGTGCAAAAAATCCTCCACAATCGTTTTTTAATTCATGACTTTTGGAATTGGTTTTTACAAGAATAGTGAAACCCACTACCTAAGAAATCCACTAAGTACTCACGTTAATTATGCCCTTATATACTATGTCCACACAAAAGACTGTCAGGTAATTCACTATATGTCAAAGTTTATGTTGTTTCTTTTATTTTATTAACAAAATGCTTAAATGAATCTATTTATATCTTTTCTAAATTGACAAAAGCTGAAAGATATTTCAATTAATAAGAAACTTTTAAAAAATACTCCATCTATTTCAAAATACATGAAGTTTTAATATTGTGCACAACTATTAAGAAACTTGTTTTTTATCTTAAAAATATCTTTAAAATATAAATTAAAAGTTATTCAAAACCAATCACAAAACAGAGTACAAAATATCATTGGTTACACAGTTTTTGATAAAGTGAAAAAGTGTATTGATATATGAAAACATCATCTATTTTGAAACATCAAAAACTCTCTAAAACATCATTTATTTTGAAACGGCGAGAGTATTATTTAGCATTTTGATTCTTTTTTGTATTATGAAATTGTGAATCGAATTACAAAATCATATCTACAACATGTAAAAGTAATGATATGTTGTCAACACTTGCAAAATAACCGACAATTATTAAAAACATAGAGAAAATATTCAAACTTTGGTCTCTCGATAGTGAATACTTTTTAATCATCGGATCATGGTGAATTATTGTTTGAAAATTGGAGTTACAGTGTCTCGGTTTATAAACAGTGATGTGTCAAAGGTTTGTGTGATGATATAAATAAGACTTGTGATGTGGACAAGACGGAGGATGTGAGAGGATGATTAACCTGGAGTTTTTAGGATGAAGTTTTTAGTGGAAATTAAGAAATTGTTTTTTAACTTTTAACTTAAAAAACTAAGAACCGGTTCTTAAATAAGGACTTTAAGAACCGGTTTTTAGTTTTTTTAGTCAAAAGTTAAAAAACCGTTTCGTAACTTCCGCTAAAAATCCACTCTAAAAACTTCGGGTTAATCATGGTCTGGGACATTGAATTCAGTTTTGGAAAATATAATTATGATTTTGACTTCAACGAAGGAAATTATTGATCTCTCAAACATTCCTCCTATCAGTTTCGCATTAATTTAGTCCTTATAGAAGATGATCAAGTAGATGCGTGACTGCTTCAAAAGATTCCTTTATTTTGCCTTAATTAAGAAGAAAATTAATCAACAACCATATCCTAAACAGTATATATATTAGTTATTTAATTATAATCTATATAGCATATATTCGACTAATTACATCAAGATCGTGCTGGTCATGAAAGTAAATAAAGGTTTCTTGAGTCTCTAAGGCCATGATTATCCCTAAGAAACCCATTTAGTTTAAAAAAAAAAAAAAATTAAAAAACAAACCAATCGCGGGCCGCCACGTGTCAGTGGGGCCCGCGAACAGTGTAAGAAACTCACTAAGATCGGTTTTTAATTAGTAGTTTTTGTAACCGATCCTTAAGAGTTTTGTGGGGGCCCACGTACTAAGAAACCCACTAAGAACCCCGGATAATCATGCTCTAAGGTTGCTTGTGATTTGGGGCAAAAAGGTCTACGTGTTTACACACAAACCCTAAATTTTGTTTATTCATATATTGCATTTTAATTAATGTTCTTTAATGCTACAAATTAACTAACTGTGAATTTTATATTCTACAAGTTATCTTCTTTTAACAAAGTACCTCAAAGTCAAAACGAAGACAACCAAAATTTTACAAGTTAAGAAAAAAAAGATAACAGAATTCTCGGTCCCCTTTTGAAAAAGCTTCTTTTTTTTTCTAAATTTCTCAAGGTATCAAAAGAGAACCCACAAACAAAAGAAAATCACCATAAGCATACAAACGCGCACACGCCATTTATATAATTATTTATTCAAAATTATAATCTGATTTACGAGTGCTTTATAACGACAGCTGTGGTTTTGTGTACCTCGCTGAGCCTCCAGATTGTTTTTAATTTTCTGATTAATCTACGAAAATTTTAAAGGAAAAAACTACCATGTGTGTCAACTAATTATAACACGCCGGATTATGTTTAAATTATTATTAATGCTATTATGACCATTATTATTATTATTAGTATTTCTTTGGTAAACTATTATACTCCTATGAGTTTATGACCATTATTAATTGATCAATCTACAAATCCGGAATTTATGAGAACATATCATCCGTTTTTGTGTGTTTATTAAACATGTACAATAGGATCTGACTAATACACTAAAATAAACATCATGAATTTTATAAGACAAATGATGTCAAGAATAAAATCTGACTTTAAGAATCTGTTTTCTCCTTTATATATATTCAGTTAATTAATTTCAAGAATCTTTTTTTTCTGTAATGAAAAGCTTCAAGAATCTTCACAAAGCCAAAGTAAAAAGAGCATATGTATACATGCATATGATATATAAACAAATAAACTCATAACACATATAATTAGCAATCACAAGTACATAGTTAATATAGTTAAATTCAGGAATATTAAATCAGTATATTACCAGGAAGCTGCCATGGCTCACAAATATGCAAGTCAATCTCCACAAGATCAGTAGCACCCTTCAAGGCTTCATCAACGTCATCGTCCTCAACATCACCGTGGTCAGATTTGGCCCTAATCCTGTTGTAAAGATAATGACAAACTAACTCTTCATCGCTTGGATGAAACCGAAACCCCGGTGGTAATTTGGACCCAATATCTTTCAAACCCATTTTGTGAATAAATAAGTAGCTTAATATGTATATTTAAATGCAAAAACAAACTAACTGGAAGAATAACACCAAAAATAAGCAGATGTTCAAAGAAAAGCTTAATAGAGGAGGAAGGGGGAGAGGGAAAGGGAGGGGGTACCTAGATACATATATAGGTTTAATTATGTATGTATTTATAGATAGGGTGAATTAGCATATATGATATATGGAAATAGAATAATATATAACATGCATGTAGCTAAGGATGAAAGATGACAACTTAGAGTTTCTTACAATATTGTAAGATTATTGGGTCCATGCTTGTGTAATACGTGCAGTTAGTTACGGCGAAGTTTCAAGAAAAACCAAAGTTACAAGATATCTTAGTTGTGATGTAGCTCATGGGACACTATTAGCCAATATTTTCTTTTGGTTTCATTGTTATCCATTTAGAGAAACAAGCCAAACTTTTCCCTTATTTCCTGTTCTAATAACCGTCTTCATTTAGTAAATATTTACTTCTATATAATTATTCGGTAAAATCTTATGTGTATATAGTTATTGTTAGATTAGGCTGTTCGTTGACCCCACCCCAAATAAAAAATTACTTTGTACTTTCATTTGATTGCACCATGTCTGTAAGTTGATAAAAATAATAATCAGAGTTTCATTTAAAGATTCTTTTACTAATATACCCTAAGTAAAACTACATATATAGAGGCTTTCTACATCTTCGATAAGACTGCTATATATAATAGACTAGTCTTGATTTTTAATCTGTGATACCATATTTCAAGATTAATATGAATTTAGCCGTAAGACAGAAAATTTAATTTTTCTAATTAATGTGCAAACTCTTCAACGACACTGATTATGAACACTGATTCATTGACAGACGGGGGGGGGGAACGTTTATTGTAAATGAAGATATTCTTGGCCAGAGATTTGGGGGAAAATATTATGCTTTAGGTGGTCATTATAATCCTCTAACCATACGGACCTAATTTTTGTCAAACATTTGTTTCCTCCTGATTTGATATCAAATTCAAACGAAATGGGGGTTGGCAAAGCGTGATGTAATAACCGGGCCTCGTGGTATGGTGGTAAAGGAACCTCGGCTAAGGTGCCCGCCATCACGAGTTCGAGTTCCGGCCACAGCGGATTTAACATGGTTTCCGTTTGGCTTCCAGGACCTTCCTCACCAGTTCCGGTTGGACGCGGTGGGATAGTCGGACTAAGTGAGAGGTCCGGATACCTGGATTATATAAAAAAAAGCGTGATGTAATTAAGGTTGTAAACTGCCATGCAAGAGTATACATATATAACTCTTTCTAAAAGAAAAAATTAGTTATGGAATTTAATTTAAAGTGAATCTTACATTAGTTTATAATACGCTTGATTATTATTCTTATTTTTGTATGGTTTTCTTTTCAACTCCGTGGATGGTTGATTCAATACTGAAATTGTTTTTACATTGGTAGATTAGACTATATACACTGATTATTAATTAGTTGACATTTTTATGCGCAATTAATCTACACCTAAAAGGCTAATGTGGCATATATACGTGAGGAGAGGCCGATTAATTTAAAATGTTAGAGATAATATGCTTCCAATATGTATGTAAGTATGAATACGTACCAAATATCAATCAACAAAAATTACTAGGTCAACTATAAATAATATGCCTGACTATATTACATATATCAACATAATAAAGTAGTTCGTATAATACTCATCCTGATAGCCACTGTCCAAATAGCTGGCTCAGATTCTGATATGATACCAAAAAATCCGTATAATAGTTTTTTCAGGATTCACTAATATATATTGTCATGGTTTGTTGGTGTTCTAGTCTGCCTTTACCCTCTCTATTTCGCGAAAGACTTTCAGTTCTCATACCGAAAGTTATAAGAATTTGCTACTGATTAAGAAATTTGGCTACAATTCAAGACATAAATTTAACAAAATAAAATGAAACAATAATCTGTGGCCAACTGCTCCAAGTAATTCGTACTCCCTAGTAGATCTTTTATTCATATTGGAATTTTGGAAGAGTGTATTAGTCAACCAACCTGCATACATTGCTAGACTTAAAGAAAAACATTTCTAGACTGGACCGATGGTTGCACAAAAAAAAAAGACTGGACCGATGCTACTGCCATGCATACTTACTTATGTTGATTAGAGACATAGCTTCACCTTTCACAAATTTTAGTGTGAGGGAGAGGGATGATCTCGTCGTTGCACGACGTATAATCAGGAATTGATCTTGGATCTAGAGATATTTTTGATGTTAAATTGAAAATCTAGTTTCGGGGAGAGGAACAACAAACTCGAAAAAACAAAACTAACTATCTCTACCCGACGAAACTGAGGTCACTTTCCTTCGCCGCTCACTGCCGCGTCTCACGACGTCGGTTCCCACCGCCACAGATGACGAAGAAGAAGAAACAGAAGGCCAAGTCAGCTAGCGGTAGCCCCTCCGGATCCGCCTGCCATGAGTCCTCGGTCTCTCGCTCTTCTGCGCCTCCCTCTTCAGAGATGGTCGTTGAAGTAGTTTCGGATCCCTCAGATCCAGCCTCTCCTTGTGCCGTCACAGCCACCAAAGCTGCCGCTGAGGATCCTCTGTTTGCCGTTAATGGTGCCGTCACAGCCACCGAATCTGTTGGAGCCCACGGAAACCCTAATTCTGAAATCGAAGGTGCCGTCACAGCCACCTTAGAAGAAGGCGAGTTTGTGCGTCCTCCAATTGTCACCCCAGCTACGATTCCGATTGTACATGCGGAAGCAATCACCAATTTTGTAGGAGCCCACGAAAACCCCTCTTCTGAAATTGAAGGTGCTGTCATAGCCACCGTAGAAGATGGAGAGCTCGTGCCTCCTCCGTCTGTAACCCCAGCTACAACTCTAATTGTTCCTGAAGGAAAAGCCCCAATAACCGACGCGGAACAGTCAAGCTCACCTCAAATCTGTGATGCTACTACTGGTTCAGACATAGCGAAGATGGCAGCTAACCACTGGCGTCAGTTCGTAAAGACGAGCACTAAGAAGCTCGACCCTGAAGGCATCCCTTTCACTTTGGATTCAGGAGAACCTTGCATTAAAATCCTAAATTCTGTGATAGAGAAGAATAAGAAATCTTGGGACAGCTTTAGTATTGGACAGTTCTATGAGGAACCTCCAGTTTGGGGAGCTGTTCACGCTATTGTTAATGGCATATGGAGTAAGAATCGGCGTGATATCTCGGTCTCAAAGATGGAAGGACACGCTTTCCTGTTCTGGGTTCCCTGCCCACACGCCCGTCGTCGTATTCTGAGCCAGTGCCTATGGCAAGTAGAAGGTCAGACCATGTTTGTTGCT
>NC_027754.1:44674604-44689786 GCF_000695525.1 Brassica oleracea var. oleracea
GTTGGTTATCCTATCTGTTTGCACCCGTCGACTGAAAACCTCACGAACATAGAAGTTGCAAAAGTGTACATAGTAATCGATCCGAGGAAGCCTCTTCCCGAAGCTGTGAATGCACAATTCGAAAATGGGGAGGTTGTTCGTATACAGGTTTCCAGCCCTTTGCTTCCTTCTCTTTGCGCACACTTCTTGAAGGTTGGTCACACTCTCTCCAAATGCCCAACTGCGCCAAGATGTGAAGTTTGTAACTCGGTGAAACATAGCTCAGACATTTGCACCAGAGCTCGTAATGGTCTGCGCCCTGGAAAGGCACCTATCAAAAGCCAGTTGCCTATTGTTGACATCCCTGCTCCTTCTCACTCAACTGTTGCACGAACATAGCCCCCTAAAGAACCTAGCTCTGCTTCGAAGAAGCAACAACGTGCAGTCAAGAATAACACTGATCGGGTTCTGCAAATCCAGGAAGCTCCTGGCCCTTCAGCACCTCCTCCAAGAAAAGACTTCCTAGTTGTTGACTTGAATGCTGCCGGTCTTAGCTCTCCAAGGAATTCTGCTTATTGATCAGACTCAGATTTTGATTCAGGCTCAGATAGCATCTCTGCTGATGATGACAACCCTCCAACAGAGTCTGATCGTTTCATTGAAGTGATGACTCGAAAGATGAAGAAGCAGTTGCTTGGCAAAGCTCGGGACAGAGGCCTTTTAAACCTCTGATTTTTACCTCTTTATGGATATTTTCGCTGGAACATTAGAGGAATAAACGATAAAATAAAACGTCGCGGAGTTAGAAAATGGCTGAAGAAAGCTCAGCCCCTTTTTGGTGGTCTCGTTGAGACTCACGTCACCCTGGATAAGGCCCCTTCTATCATAAACATGCTCTTCCCCGATTGGTGTTTTGATTGTAATTACGAGTTTTCGGAATTAGGTAAAATTTGGCTTCTTTGGCATCCTTCAGTCTCTGTTTCTGTCTGTCACAAGTCTCTCCAGTCGATCTCTTGCATTGTTAAACTGCTCTTGTCTCCTTAGAATTTGCAATAATTTTGGTTTATGGATCTAACTTCGGAATCGTTAGAAAACTGTTGTGATCTGATCTCAGGTTTCTTGCTGCTTCCCCTCATACCAGAAACCGTCCATGTATAGTGCTGGGAGATTTTAACCAAACCCTCTCCCCTTCGGAACACTCTTCAGCAGATCGATACTCTTCTCCGCTTGGCATGAGAGAATTTGCAAAGTGTGTTACTTCTTCAGAGCTATTAGACATACCATGTATTGGCAACCCCTTTACTTTGTCAAACAAGCAGGGTGATACTCTAATTTCGAAAAAGCTTGACAGGATTATGATTAATGATTGCTGGCTGGACTCTTTTCCTAATGCTTTAGGAGTGTTCGGGGACCCTGGAGTTTCGGATCACAGTCCCTGATGTATCTATCTTGACTCCAAGAAAGAAAAGGTCAAAAAACCTTTTAAGTTTTTCAGTATGCTTAACCAGAATCCCGACTTTCGCTGCTTGATTCGAGATTGTTTGAAAGCTCTATCGTTTGAGGGATCAAAAATGCTTTGGATATCAAGAAAAATGGAGCTAAAAAGTATTATTCGCACCTTCAGCAGAGAAAACTACTCTGAGCTTGAAAAACGGGTTAATGAAGCTTTTGAGGATCTCCAATCCTGTCAAAGACTCTGCCTCAGTTCTCCTTCGCCTGCGGCAGCCATCTCAGAAAAGACAGCTCATGATAAATGGCATGTCTTGGCCTCAGCTGAAGAGTCTTTCCTCCAACAAAGATCGAAGGTGAATTGGTTAGGAAAAGGGGACTGTGGTTCAGGCTATTATCACCGATCCATCAAAACAAGGCAATCTATGAAACTAATCTCCACTCTCTTGGATGATAGTGAATGTCCTCTCGACTCTAAAGAAGATATTCAAAATCATATTGTGGGGTTTTATAAAAAGCTCTTGGGTGGTCGTCAGGTTCAGTCTGCAGCTTCTTTGGAGGATTTGTTGTCACTCCTCTCGTAGAGATTGAGTAGCTCTGTGCTCGAGAGCATAGATCAGCCTTTTACTGATGAGGATATTCAGAAAGTTTTCTTCTCAATGCCTAAGAATAAGTCTCCAGGTCCCGATGGGTATCCCTCAGAATTTTTTACTGGAAATTATGATGCAGTCGGAAGAGACATCCTCGATGCAATCCATGAATTCTTTTCCTCTGGCTCCCTTCTTCAGCAGTAGAACACTACCATCCTCACCTTAATCCCAAAGAAGCAGAGTGTAAATCATATAGCTGACTTCCGGCTAATATCTTGTTGCAATACAGTTTACAAAGCTGTGTCCAAGCTCATGGTTGATCGTCTTTGTAACACCCCTGAACCGTCCTAAGCATAGGTCGACCCACCAGCCAACAATCAAATAAGAACATGACCGACGGGCGACCCACACCAAGGGTTGGAGATAAAAGGCCAACCAGCCAGCCAACAATCAAACAAGAACATGACTGACCGTCCAACCCAACACCATGGTCCAGAAGCACTACGTGACAGGATAGGGATGATCCGGTCAGAGTCACAAACTTTACTCGACGACCTAGACCAGTTCATCCACTAACTCGTCCCGCTGCGTCAAGGCATAAGGCTTTGCAACCCGTACCTGAGTTAGCGTTTCCGTTAGATCAAAGCCTAAGGCTTTTCAACCCGTACCACGACCTATTGTTGTGTTAGACCGGACTATTCAAATATATGAGTACTCATGAAGCGCATATAAAAAAATACTTTATTGATTTAGGAAATATTTAATAATTCGAGACTGGACCCGGCCTAATGCCAAATCGATCCAACAAACACGTAGCAAAATACCGTTTACAAAAGGCATGAAATCTACTCCGGCGGTCCTAACGTCCAGAACCAAGCTATCTGATCATCCTTACCTAAAGCGACCTGCAAAAAGGACAACGGAGTTGGATGAGTAATCTAGTATTACTCAGTGAGCTGGCGGCCTCTACCCGCAACCTAGACTCTAACCCAGACAACCCAAAATAACAATCAATCTAGCCCTAGCATGCAATACAAGCTAAGGCTAAGCAATCGATCACAAATCAATACCCTCAATTATTATCTAATCAGACCTTTACTAAGTTAGACAAGGCCTCCTGCCATAAAGGACATCGGCAATCCCTTCACTATTACACCACACAGGCGTAGGCGCTCGGGAATCACCCGGTCACGGTCCTCAATCGGAATCGCCGTGCTCCGGTCCTCTATCGGACTCCCCGGGGGCTGTCACATCCACGTGTAACACTCGGCCTTGGTGATCAACCAAGCTAAACCGAGCCCACCACTTTCCGGACCACGACCGGCTTAGTGGTACCAATTTGAGGAAGCAATGACCTGCCAAGAGTAGAACCACCACGAGGGTCTCAACTCTATCTCACACACTTGAGAGTTACCTAACACTCTACTAAGCTCAATTCCTAAGGAAAATACTTAGCTCTAGAATCCAAGTAGGATTTTCTGACCAAACATGTACTCATGACTGACTCACTAGGATTCAAACACATAACCAAATAACTTAATTGTAGCAACTATAACCAAATAACTTAATTGTAGCAACTCAACCAGTTAGTCACTCCCTTACCAAGAGCTGACTAACCTCAATCAACAAGATTAATTAAACGAGTAAGCATTTAACTAGTCTAACAAGCAATCTACTTAATCAAACTGTTACCCAGATAGTTAGCCTTCTGCTATGAAACTATCTTTAAAGATAACGGGTACCTACACTTAACCATATCAACACGCAATAATAGAAAACATGATGCATCCTAGCCCTAGTCCTAGTCCTAGGCAGGTTATTAACTCAGTCTTAATTCCTTTCATCTTAACTTAGCCCATGCTAAACTGAGTCTGATTCCATAATTAAAATAACTCTAAGGACTCTATCACCCAGTAACGTGATCATTCTAATTTATATGCAGACTCGATCTACCCTAAATTCCAAGTGGAATTCAAACAAACCAACTCACAGTGTTCTAGGCGAGAGGCAGCTGTTTGATCGGAGAAGACTTAGCAAAAACCCAATAGACGACTTGACTGGATTGGACTGAGCTGGTCTCGAATTGGACATAACCTCGGCTTCATCATGAAGAAACTGACAGGTTTCGACAGACTGATCTGGACTTGGACAGAACCTCCTTCCGCTTCTGGACAGTTCTTCAAACCTCCCGGTGGAGTATCGAACTTCAGAACTTTGACTGATCTGAACCCGTGGAACTGATCTCTCTCTAGACAGCACCTCCTCTTGACCATATAAGATACTGAGTAGCTTAGACGGACTTATTTGGACAGAGCTTCTACCTCACAATCGTAGAGAATCACCGATTGGACAGAATCTTGCTTCTCAGTGGAGTATCGGCCTTCAGAATCGACCATACTCTTAAATCGACCACTTTCTTTCTTTCTCTCTCTCTACCCACGTTTTTACTTTGCTTTTGGTGTGGAATGAATGTCTGAAACTGAGGAGAGGCATGGGTATTTATAGAAATCATCGACCAGTAATATCGAGCCACACAGACGACTGTGTGTCAGCCTGCATGCTTCCGGTTGCATGTGTGGCGACAAACGGGCGCACACATGTCTTGCTGCATGACTCAGTAACATGCTGAGTGACACACCCACGTCCAGATGGCTTTCTGCATGGCTGGAGTCCATGCGACGCGACACACGGCCTGCTACATGTCGATCAGCATGCTTCGGTTGCAGATACGGCGACATCTCGTGCTTATACATGTCATGTTGCATGTTCCAGCTTCATGAACGGCGACATGTCATGCTTCGGTTGACACTCAGCTTGCTATACACTTGACACCACGTCCTTGACTCATGCATTGAGACACCTCGAGCTTCTCGGTTCATTTGCGCGATTTCGATCCTTCCGGTGAATTTTTGACCCGCGATCAATCCCGAATATTTTCCTGCTCCCGTTCTGATGCTCTAAATATTTTTAATAAACTCCAAAATATTTTTGACCTTGACAGAAAATATTTTCCGAGCCTCCGGCTTCCTTGAAAAATTTCATAGCACCGAAATTAAGGTTTTTACCCGATTTCGGGTTTTCCCGTCGTGCTTCGATCCCGTCGTGCTTACTTCCCGTCCTGCTTAATTCCCGTCCTGCTTCCAACTTTACGATGTCTCTGATTTAATATTCCGCTGATACGAAGTTTTGGAGAAAACTTCGCGGTGAAGAAACGTCATGCTTCTAAAACGTTGAGCTTCTAAAACGTCGTGCTTCCAAAAATGTTATGCCTCCAAAACGTCCGTCTGATCAATCTAAGACATATTCTAACTATGGTCGAGCAACATATTCGACTCATAGTTCACTCACGATCAATTCTTCGACCGCTTCGTTCTTCGAAATTTCCCGATCGATCTTTATCGTCCGCGATTGGACCACCAAGTTGATGTTCGACCGGTCTTCTCTTTTCTTGGAATCATGTCAAGTTTTATGTGATGAAAACTCAACATTCCTCCTGATACTTAGACTCCCAAATGCTCGGCCCCAGATTCTGACTTTTGCTCTCTCGTCCATTTTATCCTGAAGGGCGGGTTATTACAGTCTTAAACAGGTTCTGCCCCTTCTCATTTCCAACTCTCAGTCTGCGTTTTTATCGGGACGGCTTTTGGTGGAGAATGTGCTTATGGCCACAGAACTGATCCAAGGGTACAATTGGAAGAAAATCAGTAAGAAATCAATGCTTAAGGTTGATTTAAAGAAAGTTTTTGACTCCATAAACTGGTCCTATATCGTTCTGATCCTTCGGGCTCTGGGGTTTCCTGATTCTTTTGTAAACCTGATCTACCAATGCATCTCTACAACTCGGTTCTCAGTGACCATAAATGGAAAACTTTGTGGCTATTTCAAGGGAGCTAGAGGTTTGAGGCAAGGTGACCCTTTGTCACCATACCTTTTCATCTTGGCCATGGAGGTCTTCTCCCAAATGATAAACAAGGAGTTTGCAGCAGGCGCCATTGGCTACCATACAGCCGCCTCAAACCCAAGTGTGACTCATCTAGCCTTCGCGGATGACATAATGATCTTCTTTGATGGTCACTACAGTTCCCTTCAGCAGATATTTGCTACTATGGATAGATTTGCTTCCTGGCCTGGCTTGATAGTAAATCGCAGCAAATCAGAGTTATATACAGCAGGGTTGAATCAGGTGGAAACCATGGACATGATGAGTCTCGGATTCTCCAATGGCTCGCTACCTGTCAGATACCTGGGGCTTCCTCTCATGCATCGTAAGCTAAGAGTTTGTGACTATAGACCGCTTCTAGACGATCTCGACTTTCCTCATGGTCTTCTTGAGCTCTCTCCTTTGCAGGACGTAGATAGTTGATTGGATCTGTCATCTATGGTATTCTAAATTTCTGGTTCTCAAGCTTTATCCTCCCTAAAGGATGTATTAAGCAAGTGGAATCACTTTGCTCAAGGTTTCTGTGGAATGGGAACATAAATGCTAGAGCAGCAGCAAGTCTCATGGACAAATTGTTGCTTGCCAAAATCTGAGGGAGGTATAGGCTTAAGGGACCTTCACATTTGGAACAAAACTCTATGATGGCTTTTATTCACAGAGAATGAATCACTGTGGGCGAGCTGGTGCAAAGTACACAAAATCAAACATGTAAGTTTATGGAGCTTGGACGATTCTTCTCAGTCCTCATGGATTTGGAAGGCTCTCTTAAAGCTTCGAAACCTTGCTGAGCAATTTCTTCGATGTCATATTTGGAATGGGAGAACTGCAAGTTTTTGGTATGATTATTGGACGTCAATTGGACCACTAATCAAGATCTTCGGCCAATCAGGTCCAACACAGCTAGGCATACCTCTAACTTCCACAGTCTCTGCTGCTTGCTCCACAAGTGGTTGGTATATGCGGCCTGCCCGATCTCAGGAATCCGAATCCCTGCAAATTTATCTCTGTTCGATACCTCTCCCTTCATTATCTCCTGGTTCTGATTCTTATACGTGGGACGTGGATGACTTGAGTCACAAATCTTTCACGGCAAAACACACATGGGAGGCTATTCGGAATCGAGGAAATAAGCAACCTTGGACACCTTTTGTATGGTATAAGGGATTCATCTGAAGCCATGCTTTTATGATGTGGTTGGCTCATCTTGATCGTCTGCCAACACGTGCTCGTACTGCGACTTGGGGTGGTCAGCTCTTGGACAAATGCTGTATTTGCAACACGTATAGGGAGACACGAGATCATTTATTTCTTCGGTGTTGTTTCAGTGAACAGATATGGCTTCTGGTCATAAAGAGATTGGGATATAATCAGTTCCTCTTCCATACATGGACTGCCTTTATGGATTGGCTTGACCTAAAAGACAATGTCTCCTCCTCAACACTTCGACGGCTGGTTGCTCAAGCAACAATTTACTCCATCTGGTGAGAGCGCAACAACAGACTTCACAACTCCATCTCCATGCCTGCAACTGCAACATTCAAGAAGATCGACAGACTTGTTCGGAATGCTATACTAGCAAGAAAGGAGCGCAAGAAATTTCGCCACCTTATGCTACTATGGCTGAAGTATGACTGATAAAATTAGTGACTGAAGTTTTCTGGCTAGCTATCCTCTGTTTTTTCTTTTTTTTTGGCTTATGATAACTAGGAAGTTTTAAACTTTTGTACAAACAACTTCATTCTAGTAATGAAATTCAAATACTTAGCACAAAAAAAATCTAGAGATATTTTTTAGGCGAAACTTCGTAGATTAAAAAAGTTTGTATACTTTTAAATGTCGTATTTGTTATATTATAAATAGCATACATAATTAGGTCTACACTAGAAAATATGATTTTAAAGCATAATAACGGATATGTATATAAATTTAATATATAACTTCTGAAGATGGAAACAATTGATGGCCTGATGGAAGTAAGAGCATCAGCATTGGAGGATTATAACAAAAGTTCACACAGTTTTCCACACAAAAAAATATTAAAATATTTCAATTGTGTTGAACCCGAGTCGCGCGAAGTCGCTGGGAAGACCCGGTATCATAACTGTTCTGCGGGCCCCACGCCACGCGGCGGCCCGCAATTGGATGAATATTAATTTTTTTTTTTTTTTTTTTTTTTTTGAAAAAAAAAAAGAAAAACGAAATTAAAATATTAATAATAGGAACATTGGGAATCGAGAGGAGAGGTTTACCAATGCTGATGGTCTAAGGGGTCCATTAATAATGAACATGAAACCGAATACACAGTTAACTTCGAATCAAACTCATTTGCTGATGTTTCGGAAAAATCTTGGATTTATCTCGGACACTCCCGCAATAATTGAGGTGGCGACAAAACTGAGTGTTTTGTCGTTATGTTTCCTATGTTTCTCGTAATTATTGGGAAGCTGTGTATACATAAATACACACACTGACACACCTAAAGACGGCACCACCATTTCTCTCTGGTCGATCATATTTATTGTAACACCTTAGAAATGAACCCATCTGAACTCTATGAAGGTATAACAAGGCATCCTTTAAAATACAGTTTAAACTTTTTAAAGGACAGTTCAAACTTCTTCTTTTTTTGCTTAAAAGTTTAAACTTATTATTGGGTAAAAATAAACCACAAGTAAGAAGAAGTATTCCCTCTTGACTTATAAGATTGATGTTTAGGATTTACACCTATATTAATAAAAGTTAAATACATACTTTGATATATTAGTTTTATTTGCTTTCCAATAAAATTTTACAATTCATATTTTTAGATTTTAATTATGTTTTAGTTTTAAAATAAAATGTATTAATTAAAATTAGAACATCACTCTTTTTTATACAATGAAAAAACCTAAAATATCAAGTCATCAATCATTTGTACATCGAGGGAGTAAAAAAATATTGAATAAATAAAAAATGAATGGGACAGCTCTATTAACTTTATTTTCAGGTGATTTATTATTGGCTTTATAAATATCAACTGATATTAATATCATATCTAATGAATAGCAATCATACTAATATATGGATATGATAGAATAGAATGGCCTATCTGTGAGGTTTGTGTATATTCCTGATGGAGAAACCTATTAATGAGCTGGAAATTTAATAATTTGTTCATGGTGGATCCTATATCACTATCTCTAAAATAGCTGTATATATATAGAACTTGTGGCAAAGAAAATAGTTTTTGGGAGATTAAAAACATTCTGATACTAAAAGAAACAAAGCAAATCTTAATTAGAGGGTAATAATTTAGTGTATCATATCAATTTATATTTTAAAATGAAAACCCTTAATTAGAGGGACCTGAATGTGGCGGGGAAATCGGTGAGTCATCTCTTAGGTTACTTGACTTGTACTATAAGAAACGAAGTTAATCGGCCAATGTTTTCATACGAAATTAATTTCCATATAATAATCACTAAAACAGCCGCCTAGACAGGAGAATAAAATATGCTTGGATACCGGACACCCCACAAGAGCTTCGCAATGATGAAGCCCAAGCCATATGCTTGGATAATATATGTATAGTGGATGGATCATGGATTTCCATGACACAATTTAGTGGCTGCGGATGGATTTGGAAGGATAGCGTAGGACAAATACAACTTATGGGAATGCGTAATTTCAGTAGGCGTGAGTCTGCCCTACATTCGGAAGTGGAGGCACTGAAGTAGGCAATGGAGAGCATGCTTTTACATTCTTCGTGTCAGAGCTTTGGAACAGATTGCAAAGATCTAATAGCAATGATAAGGGAACCTCAAGTTTTGTCAAATTCTGCGACTGAATCAGAGACAATAAAGATGCTTGAGCTATGCTTTTTGGCATTCAAAATCTTTCACATCCCAAGAGCACAAAATGGAATATCTAATTTGTTAGCTAAGTCCTCTACATTATTTCATAGGAAGCTTTGTTACATTTGTCGTTCTATTCCAGTCTGGTTATCCAGACCACCTCAAGTTCTTTGAGTAATACATTATCCGTTTGATGGAAAAAAGATAGGAAAATAAAATAAAATGCATTGGTACAGTTAATTTGTTACTGAAAAGGATTCGGTTTAACATCTGTTTAGAGTAAAATATTCTTTTTATTGTTCGCGTGTAGTAATAAAAGTAATCAGAATGCACTCTATATAATTTAGGAAAATCTTTTAGAAACAAAAAAGATTAGTGAAAGCTAAATTGTAGACCAGGCTGTGCTATCAGTAGATTTTAGTGCTTGGTTAATCGGAAACATAGATTGATATACCATTATACATATCATTAATTAGACAATGCACATTCTCATCGAACCGTAATGTCACGTAATTGTTCTTGATCTAGTGTAAGAATCTCAATTACAAAAAAATAGTTGCCTGATTTTTGTTTTCTCCTCCGATGGAATAGTTACCTAACATTAGGGCAAACCAAAATATTAAGTTTTCTCTTTGATAATTCCTTCCGTTCAACATCGGATTATCATATCATGGTTTCTTGTAGAATTGACGTGTAACATCTTGAAGACTGAAGTTATGTACCCAAAGTTATACGACCACAACTTAGAAGTATAGTCGTGTTATGGATAAGAAAGAATTTTTTTTTTTTTTTGAACAACATGCATTCTATTAAAAAGGAGTTTTACTACAAGATAGAATGGTTAAGTCGCAATGCATTCTTCGCAAGCGAATCAGCATGAGCGTTACTTAACCTTGGCACATACGAAAAGTAGATAAAATCAAAAGCAGAGGATAGAGACTCGATGTCCTTGAGAACTCCATAGAGCTCCATAGGAAATGTGTTCGAGTTGATGGCTCTAATGAGCTCGAGAGAGTCGGAACGAATTCAGACGTTAGGTGTAGATTTGTCAGATCGGACGTTAGTCTGGTTGGTGGGAGACAGATGAGAGTGCCTGATCTACTAAGCGCCTCCAGCGGCGAATCAATGTCGAGCCAGTCTACAGGGTGTGAGAAAGGGACCAGCCTCCACACTTGTTATACAAACGGACAAGTGAGGAAGAGGTGAGTAGAGGTGATATATAATATAAGACTACTTAACTAAACAACAAAAATCATAATTATCACTCAGTGAAAAAGAAGTTTACCGAGTTCTTGATCATAAAATATTGCTATAGATGTGAAGCTAGTAGACTCACGTTTTTGGCTTTTGGATGGCAGGTCGGTTTAATTTTCTACATATTTGCAAGATGTATTGACTGGCTACAAATTATTTGAAATTACTTTACTTATTTTTTCATATTTTGTTTTTGATTGGCACGTTTATTGAAAATCTTTCATAGTAACTGGCTTATCATGAACGTTAAACGCACGTTTCTTACATACTTCTGATTATGTACTCGATATCTTTCAGAATAATAATACTAGTGTAATGTAGCTATATAGTCATGCCAATGTTCTATTTTTAGCATAAATCCCCATATTTTTGAAAGATTGCACTGAGACTTCGCCAATAAATTAAAATCAAATCATTAATTCATATATATATATATAGGCCTAGTGCATAGCAACATAGCAACATATATTTTACCAAAAAAAAGCATAACAACGTATAATATTTATTATTTAGTAGAAAACTATACATACATGATGTATGGATGCTCACAAATATGTGAAATATATACAACACGTAAATACATATATAAGGGATTAAATTAAAGTGATGGAAATCATAATCGAGGAAAGATAGTTTGATACCAAGTAAGGAAGTTTATATGCGTTTTGGTTGGAGAAAGAGTGACGGATTTAACATTCTTTGTCGTGACCTAATTATTCGTCTTTGGTGTTCCTTAGCAGCCTTCTACTTCATATATATATTATATACTGTCAAAACCCCATAGTATTAATTATTGTTTGAGTTTTTGGATTTTCTCCATTAATTAGTCGCAACTTACAAAAATATATTGCTAAAGCTTGTCTGTCCTGCTTTCTTTCTTTCTACTTTAAAAATGCGACATAATCGTTTACATAAGAAAAAAATTAATGTATCATTAAATATTATTGACATATGTTATGATTATAAATAAACTAGTTGTGTTATTGAGTACTTTATATGATTTGTATTTAATTGATTATATAGATTCTGAGATTCAATGAGTTACATCTAAGTTCTAACTAGTAGGCAAATCATTGTGCCAATTTATGTAATTTCGTTTAAAAAGTTGAATGAACAAGACACGGCTATGCCATAAACGCTTGGTAAGAAAAAAAGCAAACCACATAATATTCATTAAAGTACATATAAATTCTCGCATAAGAAAGAATATGGTAGCAATTAATTAGCATGTATACTAACCTTTTTTTTTTGACTGAATGTATACTAACCTTGATCACTCATTTTTAAACACAAAATAAGAATCCACAGTATATATATGCTTCTAAATAAATGCACATGGCGTGCTGTTACTATTTCTGCAGACCAAATCCTAATAGCATTATGATTCATTTGATATCATGTTGAATTTGATACTGATTCTTGTTAGACTTTTAATGTATTTGGTTCTATGTATATTCTCTTTGTAGCATCTAAAAAGAATCGGTTGATTTCATCATTATATTTGCTGTTATGCCTTTAATTTTTAATTAAATTGTTTTCCAAAAAAATATATTAGTGAAGTATGTATGAGTTGTATCATGTATATCAGATGAGATCATTTATGAGATTACTGCAAGATAAGCTATTGATTCACTCACACCCATTCATTCATGACATATATATGATCATATTCTCAAACATATAAACAGTGTAGACAATTTTATGCGGTACGATATCTCTGCATTTATGAGATATGACACAAAAGATACATGCACTAGAATTTAAGACTATGCAAAATATCTGTAAAATTCAATTCAACTCACTATCTATTTTGATTTGACTTAAAAAATTGAATATCTGTTACTTTACGAAAAAATATCATATATATTAACAGACAATATCTGTGAAAATGAATTAAATCACAGATAATAACACTTTAGGAAAGATATATGATTCGATTCGCTATATGAATATTATATATATATATATATTATATTACATAAATTTTATATTTTATATAAGGTTTATGATATTTTTATTTATTAATTTATTATTTTAGTGACTAATTTTTTAAAAAGTAAATGATTTTTTTTGTAATGAAATATTAATTTTTTAATTTTAATTTTATTTTTTTATAAGAATTGAATTTAATATCCGATTTAAATAGAAAAACAAAGTTAGTGAATAATCGGATAACTGCAGAAGATATCAAATAATTATTATTTAGACAAAACATATCAAATCATATATACCTCTTAAATCCGAATTTTCAATTCATGCTACTTCTAGTAGAATCCGCATCCACGAAAATAATACTAATATATTATCAAACACGTGAACATCTTTCTGCGATTCAAGACCACAAGCAATGATAATTAAAGAACAATTAAAATTCGCATTTGTTCAATTTTAAGCATGCCTAAAGACTGATCAAAAGCCGAAGCATCCCGGGGAGCAATAAGGGCTAAAATATGAATTTATATGGATAATAAATTCACCGACGAATATTATAAATTGATATTGTGAAGATTTATTTGTATTTAAGTGAAAGAATGGCTAATAGATCCATTCTGTATTGACTTTATGACCACTACTTACAGTTTTCAGAATTACTTTACGTCTTTAGCTAATATAACACTCTTTTGTTAGGTTTAGTTCTTTCGGGACTTAGTAGGGGTTATAGGGGTTATTGGTTGTTATATTTTAATGAATTTGAAAATCCGAACTAAATCTAGTGTTATTGGTTCTATGATTTTCAAATCTGTATTAAAATCAAGTGTTATTGGTTTAATGATGCATAAAATCTGTATCAAATCAAGTGTTATTCAATCGTACGGATTTACTAATATATTTGATTTTATAATGGATTTGAATGGATTTGTTTGGATCTATTAGTTAAAAATACAAAGACTCAAATCCGTAGGAAAACCTCCGGATTTGCATATTTTACTTGGATTTATAAATACTATATGAATTTCTAAATCAATCAAAATATATAAACTAATAACACCTCCTTATTCTCGAGAGGGGGTGAACCTATAGGTTGTGTTATTTCATTATTTGATATCTTTTGAAAAAAAAATATATTGTTAAATTATATTATGTTTTTAAAATTAAAAGGTTAAAAAAAAATAGTAGTAATTACAAAAAAAAATATTTTTAACGTCGTCAGCAAAACATTAAACCATAAATCCTAATCTCTAAATCCTAAACCCTAAATCATTGGATAAACCTTAAACCATTGGATAAATATTAAACTTCAAATCAAAATCACTAAACACTAAAACACTCAAGGGTTTAGGGTTTTAGTGTTTAGTATTTTTTGTTTAGAGTTTACGATTTATTTTAGGGTTTAGGGTTTACTCAAGGGTTTAGAGTTTACGGATTAAGATTTAGGGTTTAGTGTTTTGCTAGCGACGTTAAAAATATTTTTTTTAAAATTCTTTTTTGTGTAACTACTATTTCACTACAAGAAAACATATTTTTTACTAGGGCAGTATTCGTTGTAAATTCGTCGTAAACGGGGTGTTACGACGAATTAACGTCGAAAGCCGTTTCGTTGTTAAACGTCCGTCGTAACGGAGGTTTCGTCGTAAACGACTCGTTAAGTTTACGACGAAATATATTCCTCGTACAGCGCAGGGAAAGGATTCGTCGTAAACGCCACGTAAGACTTCGTCGTAAATCCCACGTAATTATTTCGATGTAAAGCACACGTAAATACTTTCGTTGTAAATCACTCGTAAACATTTCGATGTAAAATCCTCGTAAATATTTCGATGTTAATCACTCGTAAATGTTCGTTGTAAACTCCATGTAATGTTTACGAGGAGTTTACATCGTTTCTTATTATATTATTATTAATTAGTATATAATAGATTTTAATTTATATTTAATATTCAGAATTTAAAATAATTTAAATTTTAAAACAAAATATGAAATTGGAAAACATATTTTTAAAAAGTCATACAATAATATTTAAATTCATAATACAAACAGAAAAAAAAACTACATATTGTCGAAGTAGTTGGTGGGGTTGCTCGGCTGTTGACGGGTTGGATCGGACTCTTGGGGATCTCGTGGTGGCATTCCAAGAGCGGCTCGTCTCTCACTCAACATTCTCTGCATAACCGGGTTTCCCACGGCCATCACGTCTAG